>NC_066305.1:9286080-9595617 GCF_905404315.1 Leptidea sinapis | reverse complement strand
AAGTTGGCCAAGTTTGGTAATACCCACTAAAACCTCCTCGAAAGCAGAGAGTTCCCCTTTTTGAGAGGTTCTCCGGGATCTTTGCAGGGCATTTCACCGGAGAACCTCGGGGAAGAGGCCATCAGTGGCCCTCTACTGGCTGCTAGGGGCTGGGGTTGAGAGGTCTTCTTGGACCCCTCTCCCCCTCCTGCCCCGCCCTGCTGCCCTCTGAAGGGCAACTGATGCCCTCTCTCTGTTTCTTTCGGCTTCCTCCTTCTGTAGCATTACGTGCTCGCAGAAGGAGGAAGCCGCCTTCCAGGACTCCTCGCTGTCCAGCATGCTCTTGACCATGCCAGGCAGCGAGAGGTCCTGGCCGATCACTGTCCTCAGGTCTTGACGCCTCGTTTCCCACGCGGCGCAATTCCGGAGGGTGTGATCGGCCGTATCCTCCTCGGTGTCATCACAGTGATGACACCGAGGCGATACCTCCTTCCTCACAACCCGGCACAGATATCGTCCAAAGCAGCCATGGCCCGACAACACCTGTGCCAGGCGGAAGGAGATCTCTCCCTTTCGTCTTTTCTTCCAGTCACTTAGGACTGGAAGAATGGCGCCTATAGTGCGCGCGCCCACTTGGGAGGACTCAAGTTCCTCCCGCCACTGCCGCATAATGGCAGCGTCAGCCGCGCGCCTTACAGACGCCTCGCGCTCCCTCCAAATTTCGCCGCCCATTTCCGCCTTAAGGCGATATAGGGCGGCGCTCATGCGAGCCTCCAAGGCCCAGGGCGGAGTGCCCGCAATAACGCAAGCCGCATCAAATGATACCGTCCGATAGCACCTGGCTATGCGGTTCGCTATCACTCGCTGCGGCCTGCGGAGGAGTGACCCATTGCCTTTTCTTTTTAAGGCATCTGCCCAGATGGGGGCCCCATACAGAGCCATGCTCTTCAGGACCCCGCTATACAGCCTCCTGACGCTTTGGGACGGCCCCCCCGCGTTTGGTAATAAACGCGCGAGAGCTCCAGCCGCCCCAACCAATCTCTCTCCGAGGTGCCTGAAGTGCGCCTCAAAGCCCCAACGGCCATCCAGCACAAGGCCTAGGTACCTCATGCAGGGGGCCACCGGGACACGCACTCCGTTCACCTCGATGAAAGCGCCAGGAGGTGGGCCCCTCCTTGGGCCGTGGAACAGGATGGCGTCCGTTTTACTTAACGCCACCCTGAGCCCCAACAGCCTGATCCGCTCAACAACAAGGGAGGTCCCGACCGAGGCCAGTAAGCCTGCCTCCCCAAAGGACCCCCCCTGGGCCACCACCAGGGTGTCGTCTGCATAGCAGAAGATGCGCATCTTGGGTAGAAGCGCACCTCGCAACACCCAGTCGTAGCCCATGTTCCAGAGGAGCGGACCCAGCACCGACCCCTGCGGGACTCCGCACTCTACGGGACGCCGCCTCATCCTCCCGTCTCCCGCCACGTAGGCCACCCGGCGCCCAACCAGGTAGTCCTTCACTATTCGGCGCAAGTACCAGGGCACCTCGAAGAAGTCGAGCGCCTCAGCAATTACGCCGAATGGGAGACTGTTGAAGGCGTTGGCTATGTCCAGGGAGACCGCCAACGCCCTCTCACCATCCGCCACCACACTCTCAACATGAGCCCTCAGCTCAGTGAGGGCGTCAAGCGTCGAGCGGCCCTTCCTAAAACCGAACTGGTGTTCGGACAGGTCCGGGCCCTCGGCAGAGAGGTGGCGACTTAGGCGTGAGGCCACTATCCATTCCAGCAGCTTCCCAACCTCATCCAGCAGGACTATAGGTCGGTAAGCCGCTGGAGAATCAATTGGCCTACCCTCCTTTTTGATGAGGCATAGGCGTCCCTCCTTCCATACTTCCGGGAACCGCCCGACATTAAGACATTTGTCGAACAGTCCCCGGAGTTCCCCCTCGACATGTGGGAAGGCCAGGGCCAGGACACGGCCGTGGATACCGTCCGGGCCCGGAGCCTTCTTCCTTGTCTTGAGGCGATCAAGGCAGAGGCCCAGTTCCACATCTGTCACGCCCTGGACCTCCCCTGTCGCCTCTTCCACAACCTCCCCCTCCCGCATCCTGGGCGGGATCAGGTCCACTGCGGTGGGGAAGAGCCCCGCGACCACTTCCTCTACGAGCGCTGGCTCCAAGACCTCGGTGAGCGGAGCCCCCCCACCCTTCAGCTTGTTTCGAGCTGAATGGTAAGGGCGCCCCCACGGGTCCCTCTCCAGGCCATCGAGAAGGTCCTCATAGGCCTTCTCTTTAGCCTGCCTGATCGCAGACTGGAGAGCCCTCTTTCGGTCATAATATACCGTTCGAAGGCCCTCCATTACTTCAGGCGTATCGCCTCTCCGACGCCGACTCCGCAGATAGGCCCTACGGGCCCCTATGCTTTCGGTGCGTAGGACGGCTAGCTCCTGTGACCACCAGAAAACAGCCGTCCTGCGCGGGGCCCTCTTCCAACGTGGCATCGAAGAGTCCGAGAGGGACTTCATCGCCCTCTTAAAGTCAAGAGCCAGCGCTTCCACGTCGTCTGTCATAGCTGGGCCTCCGGGCCTCAGCCACGATCTTATGATCGCCGCCTCCTCGGCCAATTCCCGATCAAGGTGAGTAATCACCCATCTCGGGAAGGCCGAGTTCACCCCCTCCGGTGGGATCCCAGGAGCCGGGCAGCAGCTAGATGTGAGGACCCCCAGTCGGATGTACCTATGGTCCGACAGGGTCTCCACATCCTCCACCACCCGCCAGCCAGTGACCCTGCACGACGCCTCAGGGGAGGCGAGGGTAATGTCAACTATCGATGCCCCCTGAGGCCTCACGCACGTCGCTACTCCCCCGGTGTTAAGAACGACGAGACCCAGCTCAGCCGCCCATGCCACCAAGGGAGCACCCCGCACTCCGGTCATGGTGTCGCCCCAACTGCGTGAGCGACAGTTGAAGTCCCCCATGACCAATATGAGGCGGGACCTGGCCCTCCTGATGGCCGGCCCAAGGCAGCCCAGGAAGCCCTCAAACTCCCACAGAGGTCTGTTAGGGGAAAAATATACCCCCACCACTGTTAGAGGGCCCCAGTCTGCTACGACAAAGCCATCCCCCCTTTCCCGAGCTATCAGGGGCGGACCCCCTGACCGTGCAACAATTGCGACCAGGCCATGAGAGTCCGCCGCCCAATTACTTCTCTCGGGAGGACTATATGGCTCCGCCGCTACCGCCACATCCACACCCCACTCGGCCATTGACTGCAGGAATAAGTCCTGTGCCCCAGCCGAGTGATTGAGGTTCCCCTGAAGGAGCTCGAACAGTGTCGTACCGTCCATTACGACGACATTTGTTCAAGCTCCCCCTGAGGAGCAACCGTACCCTCCAAACTGGTGGGCGCGCTCGGTGCGCTCGGTTCCATGGACATGGCGGGGGCCGGCACCCCCGTTCTCGATGTGGACCTTTTAACTAGCGGGGGGTGGCACCTCCGTCCCCCCATGCGGTGTCCTGCGGGTGCTCCGGCATCGGCACAGACGTCGCACCTTGGCTCCTCGGTGCAACTTATAGCGAGGTGCCCTGCCTTACCACAGCGACAACATAGGCCGCTGCGGTCCTTAGCAGTACACGTTGCACTGCCATGTCCGATGCCGTAGCACCGGAAGCACCGTAAAGGCCTAGCCTCAAGGAGGGTGACCCGTACGGTGCTCCATCCGATGCAAAGGCGATCCTGCGTGATCGCCTTTGCTGCTGTGGTGGGGCACTTTACTATCGTGCTGCCCATGGAGATACGCCCCGCACGCACATGTTCGCGGGGAACATTCCCCCTGGCAGCAACGGCCCCCACCACGTCATCTGGCGTCACGCTGTCTTCCAGCCCGCTGATCCGTATATCCACGGATTTCACAGGCCGGTTGACAGTCGCGATCCCTGCTAGTACCCCCCGTATTTCCTCAGCAAGCCTATCAGCTTGCTGAGACCGCTCGGGCCCCCCGATTTCGAGAATTCGGCTCCCCAGGGCCGTTTTCCGCGTGCGGACCTCCTTCACCCCTATGTCCGCCAAGCTGACCCGCTGCTTAGCAGCGGTGAGTGCCCAAGCATACGTCGCGCCCCCTGCTACCGCATCCTTCGACAGGGTGATGACCACCGCAGCAGTTGAAGGCGGCTTGAGGCTCACCTTTGCTTTGGGTGGTCCTGTCAGCCCATCACCCTTGGTCGGCTTCACCGGCTTCACCGGCTCCACTGGCTTGGTGGACTCAGTCGCGCGTATCCGGCGGACACCAGCACGCGCACACGGAGCCGGATTAGCTGGCGCGGTCAACGTCGTGTTGGCCGTTGGCGGAGCAGGCTGCGTTACCTTCTTCTTCCCCCTAGCCGCCACCTTGGTCCAAGAATCGGCTTGAGCATTTGCCGCTGGGACTTTAGGGGGGCCCTGGGGAGCTTCCACTGAAATAAGCACTGAGGTGTCCGCTCTAGTGCTCCGCTCGACCTGCCTGAGGGCAGCTGCCAGGGGCGGCCGGACCACCGGTGCCGGCAGCAACCGGTCTTCGATACCGGCCAGCTTGGCGTCCATCATCTCGCCGATGGTTCGCGCCAGGTCACCCTTCAGACCTTCGACCACCTTTTTGATGATGGCTGCCTCCGAGGATGGAGCCTCCGCCACCACTGTGTCCTCCACAGCCTTGCGTTCCGAGAACTCCCTGCGCATGGCCTTCAGGTCATTCTCAAGGTCGGTGACCCGCGCTCTCAGGCGATTGTTGTCGTTTGACAACCGCCGCGCTTCATCGCGGAGCTGCCGCGACTCCTCTTCTGCGGTCCTTAAAGTCAGGACCTCAACCATCTCCGCCATATCTTTGGCGGCAATCTTAAGGTCGCGCACGTAACCACCCTTCAGGTTGCCCGACTTTAAGGCGATGTCCACAATCTTTTGGGACCGCTTATTCGCACGTTGCAGGATTTCAAACCCCGCCATCCTCTCCAGGTCCTTGCCTAGAATCTCATCTGAGATTCCAGGCTCGGCATCAAGCTCAACAGCAGCAGGCTTCCGGAAAGCCTGGCTCCTGAGCTTCTTCTCTAACTCGTCTTCTACTTCTTTCTCCCTACTTTGTTTTACCAATCGTTTGGCCTGAGCCAACCCTGCTGTATGACCAGCAGCCTTTTTTTTGGCCTTATTGGCCCTCCTCTCCACGGATTCCTCGGTCTCAGTAGCCGAGGCTTGGTCGGAATTACTCGACCGCTTATAAAACGACCGTTTCCGGCCAGCACCGTATTCAGAGCAACTCGACTCATTTAAGCTATCCGTGTCCATTGTTGCAGGTTTACAGATTACAAGCAACAACGGAAACAGATAAACACACAAAAAATTTTATAACATAACTTATACACTATCAAAATATTAATTAGTAAATAAACTATCTCTAAGCACTAACCTACAATAGAGTATCTAACCACACAGTTCTTAATAACTACTTATATCTATTACGCTAGTGTCCTCTAAGTCTTCGACCTGTCGGCGTCACTGCTCGGCGTCACAGAGAGAAGCGCGAGCCGCGCTCGCCGCGCTCGCCACGAGTCTCGCGCGGGCGCGCGACGCTCTGCGGAGCGTCACCCACAACTCGGAACAAAGGAAATGGCTATTTCCCTTTGTATGGGTCCGATATTAACAAACGATATATCGTTGGATTCGTCTTAAAACGGCGATCTCAACGATATATAACACTTAACTGATAAATTGATACACAGTGAAGTAAAAGCATATAAAATTTACTTCAAATTAAAAATTCTCACGGCCGTATATGTGGTCCGATTTCGAATTTGAAAGCACTCACGTGTCTACCAGAGCCTGGTGCACCACACAAACACTAAAAACAGGGGGGTTACCGCGACTCCCAGCGAGTAAACCACACCCAAACTATGTGTCACTATCACTTCAGATGTCGAGGTCGATAGATAATTTACCGAACACTCGAAAGAAAAACTAATAACACCACTGTATTCGCCGTAAAAAGGCGCGTCTTTTGATATATAGCAAGTATATACATACAAGCTATAATCACACCAAAAGCCGTCGTGAACGCGGAGCGAGGTGAAAACGATGTTGCCACTACAACCGCACAACGACTTCAACCTAACCTAACCTAACCTAACCTAACCTAACCTAACCTAACCTAACCTAACCTAACCTAACCTAACCTAACCTAACCTAACCTAACCTAACCTAACCTAACCTAACCTAACCTAACCTAACCTAACCTAACCTAACCTAACCTAACCTAACCTAACCTAACCTAACCTAACCTAACCTAACCTAACCTAACCTAACCTAACCTAACCTAACCTAACCTAACCTAACCTAACCTAACCTAACCTAACCTAACCTAACCTAACCTAACCTAACCTAACCTAACCTAACCTAACCTAACCTAACCTAACCTAACCTAACCTAACCTAACCTAACCTAACCCAGTCGCAGTCTGATCACGGTCGTGTTAACAGCTAAATCGGATCGCTCCGCAGTCGAAAAATCTTAGAGGTGGTATTTTTGATGCGTACATAGTGTTGCTGTATATCATTTGACGCGTTTCAAAGTGGTGAATCCAATGATATAATTTGTTTGAAGATCGCAGTGTAAGAAGTGAGAAAAAGTGTAAAAAATCTTGTTGTTTAGGTTACAATTAGTGAAAAAGTGAACCACACAAAAAGTAAAGGGGTAACGTACTTATTTAAATTTATTTATCGTTAGGTCTCATTTAAACAAAGATTTTGATACCACAAACAGAAATTTCCGGCCACGCGCGACAATATAATAAGGATTTTTCCTAAAACCACGTGGCACGTGATTAGTGTTCCCGGAGAAGTAGCGGATCGTGCAATACCTTTTCAGGAAGCGCTTAACAAAATAATTCTGAAGCCGTTTAAAGCGTGGAGATCGGAGCATCCCACGTGAAGTTATCCCACCCGGAAGAATTGAAGAAGAAAATTCTAGGTTGTTTTTGCAACAATTAAGTGTAGTACACACACATCGAATAATAACAGTGCAGTACACTCACATCACATAATAACAGTGCACGATTTAAATAAATTTCAAACATGTCGTCGCCGATGAAAGCTAGAGAACGCTACAACGCTGCAATGGAAGTGCTTGACAAGTCCAAGAGTATCACACCAACAACCAAGAAGGTAATTTCTGATGCCCTGGTATACATTTATGACTATATTAAGGAAATCAATAGTGAATATCTTGCAGCAAAGAGGGAATTAGAAAAAACGAAGGAAATAAATACGGAGCTCTTAGACGCCCGTCAAAGTGAAGAAGTAAAAGCCCTCAAAAATTTAGACCAGCTCCTGCAAGGTGTAAAGGCCCTGGAGACAAAGAGTAATACGATCCATGAAAATATCGAGCGCATCGCCGCAAAAACAGTGCAGATGTCGGATGCACCGCGGGCAGCCGCTGTACCGCTGACTTATGCGGGAGCAGTTGCCAGGGGCCTTAGAACACCCAGCCACTCATTGATTGTCAGTAGCACTTCAACATCTGATACGAGTGAAAACGTTCTGAACAAAATACGAACTGCAGTGGATCCCACCAAAACCGGAGCAAGGGTCGATGGCGTCCGCCGAGTTCGCAACCAGCGAGTTGTTCTGACATGTGCGTCGAGGGAAGAGGTGGAATTTGTAACTAGTAGGCTCAAGAGCAACCCGGAACTTACATTTCAGGAAGCTAAGGGGAGAAATCCACTTATCATTATTAAAGACGTACTGGCAGACCTCAAGGACGAAGACGTCCTTGGGGCATTAAAGGCCCAAAACAAAATGATATTTTCCGGGCTCTCCGAAGAAGAGCAGTCAATCGAGATTAAGTTCCGTCGAAGAAACCGAAACCCGAACATTAACCACATTGTGATGCGAGTTGCTCCAAAGCTGTGGCAGCGACTGACAGCCGAAGGTTCTGTCCACATTGACCTCAAGCGGTCAACCGTGGAGGACTTCTCGCCTGTCATCCAATGTACCCGATGTCTTGGCTTCGGGCACGGACGACGTAATTGCAAAGAGACTGCCAGCCTCTGCAGCCACTGTGGAGGCCCTCATCTACGACACGACTGCCCTCACTACCTTGTGGGAGAACAGCCGTGTTGCTCTAATTGTCGGGCCGCAGGTCTCGAAAGGACAGACCACGGGGCCTTCAGTGACGAATGTCCGGTCCGTCGCAAATGGGATTCGATTGCCCGCATGAGCGTGGCATATTGTTGAAAGTTTTTATTTTTAAAACAATCTAATAATTATTATGGGCTATTAATTATCAAACTTGTAAAAATTATAAATGTAAGTTCATCTTTTAAAATAATAATATAATATCTATGTCATTGCCTTGTAATAAATTTATAGTCACATTAATCAAATAAATCATATGGAAAATTTAGTGTAAAGCACTGATTATATCTAATTAATTATTATAACTATGTAATGAAATGGCATAAATTCACATACTATAGCAACCTACTGGAATTTTAGTATCATAATAATATTAGTAGTCGTTATTCACAGTAGTAATATTAATTTAATTAATTTAATTACTTATATTAAAAATATTGTGTAGAATAGATATTGAAATTGTTAATAGTATTGTATTTTAAATATTACAATACTTATTGTATATACTTATAAACAACCTTCTAAGTTGTAACTGTGAAATAATTTAATGCATAATGCAATAATAATAATGTATTTAATTAACTGTATCACATAAAACACTAAGTTGTAAGAACTGATTATATCCAATTAATGATTATTATTATTATTAAATAAATAACGTTAGCATAAATATTATAATAACTCAGTGAAAAGTGTTAGCATCATTAAAAGAATAATTGTTGTTCGTTGTATATTAAAGGCAATTCCTTAAAGAAATGAAACGTTTATATAGATCACAGTTCATGGAAGTAAAGGCAAAGTAAACCAATTTGTTAAATATACATTTAAATTTGTAATAGTAGTAAATATAGACACAAGTGATTGAATAGTTAATAGTACTGTATAAATAAATAATCAAAATTTAAATATATTAAAACAGCGAATCGTCGTAAATAGTCTTGTAAGATACGTGGGTAAGCTCTTTTGTGTTAGATATAAGTGAACTATGCTTTCACCATATGTATATATATATATATGCATATTAGTATAGAATATTTAAATATTATTACATATAGAATGTATTATATTATAATCGTACGTATAGGATTAACGGAAATGCTATCACATCTATGTTCATAGATGGACCAAGCATACCCATGCCGATGATATTAAGTGTTATGTACATAATTAATTTTTTTTAGACCTACGTAAAAATTAAATTGTGTATTTATACATAATCTTTATATTTTGTATTTCATTAGGGTAGCCGCAACGTATAAAAAAAAAACAATTAATAAAAGTAATCAAAAAAATAATAATAATAATAATAATAAAAAAAAAAAAAAAATAAGTCGAAATGGCACCCTTATTTTCAATTAATCATTTAGAAATTATTGTCATTGTCAATGTTCGTTACTAGTAAATGTATTATATCTTTTGTCTAAATATTTATATAGTGAAAACGTTACGTATATGTAAATATATTGTAATATTAATCATTGTCAAATTTCAGTATGAATGTATAAGTATCATGTAAGACACAAAGTTTGCAAGTTAGCGACTCTATTGTATAAAATTAATTGATCAGCAAGATCTTAAGGAATAAGGTATCATAAACATTAGCTATATTCTTAACGTGATCAGCACAAAAATGTAGGTAATTTCAAAAACAGGATCACAATTCCTTCCGCGTGATGGGAGGAGAGCACTGGGAGACATCATCCCTTGGTGGGTGCTTGTCTATTTAAAAAAAAAAAAAAAAAAAAAAAAAAACCTAACCTAACCTAACCTAACCTAACCTGACCTGACCTGACCTGACCTGACCTGACCTGACCTGACCTGACCTGACCTGACCTGACCTGACCTGACCTGACCTGACCTGACCTGACCTGACCTGACCTGACCTGACCTGACCTGACCTGACCTGACCTGACCTGACCTGACCTGACCTGACCTGACCTGACCTGACCTGACCTGACCTGACCTGACCTGACCTGACCTGACCTGACCTGACCTGACCTGACCTGACCTGACCTGACCTGACCTGACCTGACCTGACCTGACCTGACCTGACCTGACCTGACCTGACCTGACCTGACCTGACCTGACCTGACCTGACCTGACCTGACCTGACCTGACCTGACCTGACCTAACCTAACCTAACCTAACCTAACCTAAAATAACCTAACCTAAAATAACCTAACCTAACCTAACCTAACCTAACCTAACCTAACCTAACCTAACCTAACCTAACCTAACCTAACCTAACCTAACCTAACCTAACCTAACCTAACCTAACCTAACCTAACCTAACCTAACCTAACCTAACCTAACCTAACCTAACCTAACCTAACCTAACCTAACCTAACCTAACCTAACCTAACCTAACCTAACCTAACCTAACCTAACCTAACCCACTTTTCACCAAATCATTGCGTCGTCAACGTATCGCTCCGTTATAAAAATTAATAAAAGTGGTTAAAAGTGAACGTATCAGCCTGAAATTTGGTACAGTGTTGTGTTAGCCTACAATTCACCAGGATTAGTGTTTGTGGAAGTTTTGTGCAGCGCGCTCCAAAGATACGGGGCCTGGACTTTGTGTCAACTGCCCCGAGTCGCCGCTGCAACAATCAAGAAACGCAGCACTAATTCCTGTAGCGCTGAACAAAACCTAGCTATTGATCCAAGTTTGAATAAAATCGGCCGTTGGATTGCGGAGATATTGAAAGATTAAGGTGCATCCCATAACCTCGTCGGCATTGTATGGGAGAAGCAGCCACGCGGTGCCACGCGGTTTGGGAAAAATTCAGACAGCTCGAGCACCAGTGACAACTGACAGCCGTCAATTTCAATACTCCGCACCACTGAGAAGAAAACTAAATAGATCCGACGAACATCAGACATAGGAAGTCATCGAGGTGCAACATCGCGGCAAAACACCACAGGTATACGATATCCTCAGTAACCTTTAACCCCTGGTAATCGCCACAACTAACACACTAATTGCCATCTACCTTAGCTAACCCCCCCCCCCTCTAACAAAAAATATTTCCCTACCCTAATCATCTCCCCACGAAACTTCCCCCCCCCCTCCCCCCTCGGGTATACCTCACCCCCCTTGGTCATATCTTTGGAACCAAGGCACCTAGGGCAGTCGAGTTTGGGCTCGTCTGAACCGCGTTTGGAAGATCTCTCGATTGGCCCCTTCAGAATTTCAAAATTATTGTTTTTTTAATTAATTTATAGGGTTTTTTATATTTACAGAACTGTAATCGTCATAACTTCTTTGTTATTTAACCTAGAGCATCAGTGTTTGGGTTCGCCTTAATCGCAAAGCTGAGTTCTGTCGATTGGCACTAGTTAAAAGTTGTGTTTGTAAATTTTTATTTTTTTTGGTATTTTTTTTTTAATTTTGATACTTTATTGATTTTGTTTTATAATTATTGATTATTTAATAAACCTACGTGCTGCCGTTCCAGTAAGATGTCTTCAACATCGGCTAAGTCGTCACGCATTCTTAGAGCCGGAGACAAGGACTCTGTGACTTTAATGACAAAACGGCCATCATCAGACCCTGGAAAGGTACGGGCAGTAGTTAGCCGGAAAGTTGACGTGGAGGAGGGCTCCTTCACTGGAAGTGAGTTCGGCGCGGGCTCTGGAAGCAAACCAGGCAGTGGCACCCTCGCCCAAGCGTTCCAACGGGAAGCGGAGGTCGCTTTTCATACTCCGCCATCCGGAGGACGCCACAGCAATATAGGGGGACCCGAAAGCCCAACGGCTACAGTGCTCAAAACCGCCAACTCTGTGTACCAGCGAGCCAAAGAAGAATTGGAAAAATCTGGCAACCTGAAAGGCTCCATAAGAGCTACAGTGTTGGATGGCCTCAACTACCTGTATGGGGCCACCCTTGAAGTGAACAGTGCGCGGAGAGATGTCCTTTTACAGGTAGAACACCTGAAAAGGACACACGCAGAGGACATCTCCAGGAGGGAGTCCAGCCATGCGGAGCAGATCATGCTCCTCACGCAGAGGTTGGATAAGTCGGACGTCGGTGGACAGACTGCGGAGTTGAGAAAGGAGCTGGAGGCACTCCGCAGAATAGTCGAATTCGACCTAATCCAGCAGGTCAAACTGTTCCCTTCTCCACCCACTGCGGATCTGGGCTCCCTGCTGGGAGAACTTAAGTCAATGCGTCAAGAGGCAACCAACATGCTTGCTGAGGTGCGAGCTCTGGGGGCGAGAACAACGAAGCTCCTGGAGGAGCCTGTGCAGGTAAAAGCACCGCCTTCATATGCGGCGATGGCCGCTAAGGCGCCGGCAAAGTCCGGCCACTCAATCGTGGTGACAAGTAAGTCGCCCGATGATTCGAGCGACAACGTTGTCGCCAAAATAAGAGTGGCCGTCGACGCTACTAAAACTGGCGCCAAGGTGGACAGCGTCCGCAGAGTGCGCAATAGGAAGGTGGTGCTCACTTGCGGCACCAAAAGCGAGGTGGAGGCCGTGAAGACCCGGCTCGGGGCCAACTCGGGCCTCCAAGTTCAAGAGGCTAGGGGTAGGAACCCGATGATTATCATTAGGGACGTACTGGCTTGCCTCAAGGACGAGGAGGTCGTCGGAGCCCTAAGAGCTCAGAATAGGGAGCTATTCACAGGCCTCCAAAAAGACCACGAAACGGTGGAAACCTGTTTCCGCCGTAGGTGTCGCAACCCGCACCTCACTCATGTTGTCTTGCGTGTGGCGCCTCCGCTGTGGCGCCGTCTGACAGACGAGGGCTCCGTCCACCTAGACCTTAAGCGGTCAAAGGTGGACGACTTCTCACCATTAATACAGTGCTCAAAGTGCCTAGCCTTTGGGCACGGACGGCGCCACTGCAAAGAGTCCTCGGAACTTTGCAGCCATTGCGGGGGCCCACACGTGAGGGCCGAGTGCCCCGACTATGTCGTGGGGGAGCCGCCCAGCTGTGTCAACTGTCGACACGCCAAGCTGGACAAGACGGATCACGGTGCATTCAGCAGCGACTGTCCGGTGAGGCGGAAATGGGATGCCATTGCCTGCCTCGGCGTGAGTTACTGCTGAGGGCACCGCGGTCATAAATCCAGGTGGTCGCGGGCCCAGGGATGCTGCTTCGAGGCACATGATACAGGTAAACCTGCAGCGAAAGCGATTGGCAACCGATGAACTGATGGCAGAAGCTGTCAGTCAGAAGGTTAGCCTGGCACTGCTGCAGGAACCCTACACAGGTAATCAAGGTGCCTTGAAGCGGTATCCGGGGGTCCGCGTCTTTCAGATGGACCAGGGGATTAGTAAGACCAACCCCGCAAAGGCCGCAATAGCAGTCTTTGATAAAGATCTCCAGGTTAGGTGTGACCCGAGCCTCCAGTCGGAGAACATAGTGGCCATCACCATCGAGTTCTCCGACTGGACACTTGGAATAGTGTCCGCCTACCTGGAAGGGGACAAACCCCTGGATCCATACCTGGAACGTCTGTCCAGCGTCCGATCCAAGTTGGGAACCTTGAGTGTTGTGATCGGAGGGGATTTCAATGCGTGGAGCCCATGGTGGGGAAGCGCAGACGAGGACCACCGGGGAGCCGAATTGGCAGGATACTTCGACGACAACCAGCTGCACATCCTCAACACCGGTACCGAACCAACATTTCAAGTGGTTCGGGGAGGTCGGCTCTGTACAAGCAGAGTCAACATTACGGTGTGCAGCCGAAGTATCTTGTCAAGGATGGAGTCCTGGAAGGTGGACCCCGACATGGTCAGTTCCGATCACAACGCTCTAAGGATAGGACTCCGCGCTGGCCGTGCAAAAGCACCCGGCCCAGCACCAACCACTCGGATATATAATACACGCAAGGCAGACTGGGATAAGTTCCGAAAGGAACTTATCTTACAGCTCCAAAAGCGCCAGATCCGAGTGGAAAGAGTGACGGCCGCAACCGCCCCCGAGGACATCGAAAACGTTGTCCTCGAATACCAGGAGGCGGTTCGCCAAGCGTGTGAGGTCGCAATCCCAAAGCTGTCGCGAATGTTGAAATATGAACCTCCATGGATGACCTCCGAACTTCGGGCCCTGAAGCGTGATGCGGTTACTAAGAAGAATCCCATCCGCTGCGCGGCCCCAATTAGGAGGGAATTCGTCGTCCGCCAGTATCTCGACGCCCGGGAAAAGTATGAGTCTGCCGCACAAGCGGCACAGACCCATAGCTGGAAGGAGTACTGCACCGCGCAAACAGGCGAAAGCCTGTGGGACGGCATCTACAGAGTCCTCCGTCAAACCTCGAAAAAGCAAGAAGATAAACTTCTTGTGAGGGACGGAGTGACTCTTGATCCCAAACAAAGTGCAGAACTCCTTGCAGCTACGTTCTTCCCGGACGATAGAGTGGAGGACGACACTCCCGTACATTCCGCAATAAGGAGAGAGGTGGACCGCCCTCTGTGCGAGTTATCCTGCACAGAGGACGATCCGCCCTTCACCCTTGCGGAACTCAGGGAGGCGGTTCACGATTTCAGCGCTCGTAAAGCGCCTGGATCGGACGCGTTCACAGCTGACATCAGTGCCAAGAGCATTGAGGCAGATGAGCGGCTTTTCCTAGAGATAGCCAACAGGTGCCTCGCTGTGGGATACTTTCCGAGGCCGTGGAAGCGTGCGGCGGTCGTGACACTTCCCAAACCGGGAAAATCCGACTACCACCATCCAAAGTCTTACCGTCCGATTGGACTTCTGTCAGTCCACGGTAAGACTTTGGAAAAGATGATGGTACGCCGGATAAAGTGGCACGTACTGCCGACGATTAACCCAGGCCAATTCGGCTTTATGCCACAGCGGAGCACTGAAGATGCCCTCTTTGCCTTGATCGAGCACATCAGAGCTGAGGTCAAGGCAAAGAGGGTAGTATTGATGGTGTCTCTAGACATAGAGGGGGCATTCGACAGCGCCTGGTGGCCAGCTATTAAACATCAGCTGGCCGCCAGGAAATGCCCCCGAAATCTGTACTCCACCGTGTGCAGTTACCTCAATGACCGCGAGGTCCTTATTCGATACGCGGGCGCCGAGTGCGTGAGGCCCACGACCAAAGGGTGCGTTCAGGGATCGATTGGGGGGCCCATATTCTGGAACCTCCTGATCGATCCATTGCTGGGCGCCCTCGAGGAAGAGGGCCTACGCGTGCAAGCCTTCGCCGACGACGTAGTGCTCGTCTTCTCGGGCTCCTCTCCGGAGACTATCGCGCGGACCGCTAGCTCCGTCCTCCGTCGGGTCTACGACTGGGGCTTGGACAACAAGCTGCGATTTGCTCCACACAAGACCAACGCCATGGTGATTACCAAGAAACTGAAAGTAACACCTATTCAGATCACCATGGGCGGCGAAAGTATAAAGATGGTCACAGAAACCAAGATCCTGGGTCTTATTATTGACCACAGGTTGTCTTTTAAGCCGCACGTCGCTGACGTTTGCCGAAAGGCAACGGCCATTTATGGCCAATTGTCAAGGGCGGCTAAGACATCCTGGGGTCTGAACCCAGAGGTGGTCAGGACCATCTACATCGCCGCTGTGGAGCCAATCGTACTTT
The DNA here is from genome assembly GCF_905404315.1 of Leptidea sinapis. Classification (NCBI taxonomy): domain Eukaryota; kingdom Metazoa; phylum Arthropoda; class Insecta; order Lepidoptera; family Pieridae; genus Leptidea; species Leptidea sinapis. The sequence continues at coordinate 9,579,933 of NC_066305.1, read as the reverse complement.
ACGCTTCAAGCGTCTGGGTCCCAGCCGTAGATCAAGTCGGAGTGCGGAAGTTGCTGGACGCAGTTCAGCGAGGGTTCGCGCGGAAGATCAGCCGGGCCTACAAAACTGCCAGTTTGAGTGCGGCGCTGATCCTGTCAGGTATCTTGCCACTCGACCTGAGGGTCCGAGAGGCAGCAGAATTGTACCGATATAAAAGGGGTGAGGACATTGATGGTATGGCAGACAGGAAGGCTGAACAGCGGGTTAGCTTCCTGGATGCTCCCCATCCAGCCCTCGCTCCTGAGGTAGAGTTCTGTTGTCTCGAGGATACACAGGCCGAAACCGACGCGGTAGAGGTGCAGGATGACCCAAGAGAGGGAGAGGGTTACCTGCAAGTCTACACCGATGGAAGCAAGATACAGGGCAGGGTTGGAGCCGGAATATCATACAGGCGGCGAGGCTTGGAAGTCAGAGCAAGAAAACTCAAATTGGAGAATTATTGCTCTGTCTTCCAAGCCGAAATGTGCGCAATTTCGAAGGCTATCGAGGACATCTTGAAGATGCCCGACATGAAGGTCGAGATCCTTAGTGACTCCAGGTCGTCGCTGGAGCTGCTAAGGGATCGATCATCATTTAACCCGATAGCCTTCAAAATTAAAAACCTCATCCGGCGGGCCCGAAATATGGGTAAAACCATTCGGTTTCGCTGGGTTCGGGCGCATGTAGGCATTGAGGGGAATGAGAGGGCTGACCACTTGGCGAAGGATGCGGCGCTCCATTCGAAATTGAGGGCTGCATACGATGGAGTACCGATTTCAACTCTTCGTCGCATGCTTAGAGCCAAGACCCTCGAGGTCTGGCAGGAGCGCTACACCGCGGGTCAAACCGCGAGTGTTACGAAGGCGTTTCTGCCGGACGTCGCGGTGTCTTATAAGCTGGTCAGGGAGGAGCCTTTCTCCGCGTTGATGGCTCAGGTGATAACAGGCCATGGCGGGTTCTCAGCGTATCTCCACCGGTTCGGCCTGAAGGATAGCCCGGTGTGCATATGCGACGATCGTACAGATGAAAGCGCATTGCACCTGGTGCTCGAGTGCCCAAGGTTCGGCCGGTGGAGATGCGATCTTGAGACTGTAAGTGGAATGGCTGTCGTGGAGGTCAACCTTCCAACCTTTGTTGCAAAGCCATGGAGGACGGAATTTGAAAGATTCTGCCGAAGAATCCTCGCTGATGTTCTGCCGCGGAACGGTAGCACTTTTAAATTCTAAAATCATAATAATATGTACATAGTTCAAAAAGTAGAAATAAGAAATGAATAATTTTTTGAAAATTTTATAATATAGTTCCTTAGGTTATTAATCAAATTGTTTTAAGTACACTGTAGTTATCTAATGTATAGAAAGGTTCCCTATAATCAATTATAGGGACCTTATACAACCAGTAGAATATAAGATTGTGTGCCTAGTTTTAAGTAGCAGATAAGTACATAATATTATGTTAATAAATGGTAAAAAAAAAAAAAAAAAAAAAAAAAAAAAAAAAAAAAAAAAAAAAAAAATGTTAATGTAAGTATAAGACCTATAAAAATGTAACACCAAATTCCGGTTAGATTAAGTAAAATAATGTGGATTAAGTAACTAAAAATGTATTAAGTAATAAAAAATGTAGAATTAGTGTGATTAGTCGTAGGTGAAAAAAACTGTAATACGTTCTAAATAAATGATACGCCACCCCCAAACCCTGCAGCTCAATGGCAGGGAGGAAGTAGACTTAGCTAGCTCCTCGGCCCTGGGACGAAAGTTGCCAGGGATGTAGGCCACTAGTTAAAACAAAAAAAAAAAAAAAAACCTAACCTAACCTAACCTAACCTAACCTAACCTAACCTAACCGCATCTCATACAGGCGGCGAGGCTTGGAAGTCAGAGCAAGAAAACTCAAATTGGAGAATTTTTGCTCTGTCTTCCAAGCCGAAATGTGCGCAATTTCGAAAGCTATCGAGGACATCTTGAAGATGCCCGACATGAAGGTCGAGATCCTTAGTGACTCCAGGTCGTCGCTGGAGCTGCTAAGGGATCGATCTTCGTTCCACCCGATAGCCTTCGAAATTAAAAACTTGATCCGGCGGGCTCGAGAAATGGGTAAAACCATTCGGTTCCGCTGGGTTCGGGCGCATGTAGGTATTGAGGGGAACGAGAGGGCTGATCACTTGGCGAAGGACGCGGCGCTCCATTCGAAATTGAGGGCTGCATACGATGGAGTACCGATTTCTACTCTCCGCCGCAAAATTAGAGCCAAGACCCTCGACGTCTGGCAGGAGCGGTACACCGCGGGTCAAACCGCAAGTGTCACAAAGGCGTTTCTGCCGGACGTCGCGGCGTCTTACAAGCTGGTTAGGGAGGAGCCCTTCTCCGCATTGATGGCCCAGGTTATAACGGGCCACGGCGGCTTCGCGGCGTATCTCCACCGGTTCGGACTAAGGGATAGCCCAGTGTGCATTTGCGATGGTCAAACTGACGAAAGCGCAATGCACCTGGTGCTCGAATGCCCCAGGTTCGGCCGGTGGAGATGCGACCTAGAGGTGGAAAGCGGGGTGGCCGTTGCTGAGGCAAACCTCCCAGTTTTTGTCGAAAAGCCATTGAGGAAGTCCTTTGAAAGCTTCTGTTTAAAGATTCTGTCTGACGTGCTGCCGCGGAATGGCAGCAACACAAAATTTAAAACTTAATAGCTTAAGAATTGTAAATAATACGTGTCTCTTTAATCATAAAATATATTAGTTTAAAAATGTGTTGTAAACTTAATTAGAAAACTAAGTTATGGAAATTAAAATTAAATTTTATTGTAAATAATGTACAGAAAGGTTCCCTATATTAAGTATAGGGACCTTGATACAACACAGCGACTCTCTATAAAAATGTATGTGGACTTAGTTTAAGATAGATTGTAATAATAAATAATTAGTTGATTTGAGTAGGTTAATTGTAATTTTGCAGTAATTTGTAGTTAATAATAAAAATTGTGTATTTAGTCTTAGGTGTAAGGTAGTTGGGTGTAATTATATATAGTTCTTTACTTTTAAATAAAGCATAACCCACCTCCAAACCCTGCCGATCAATGGTAGGGAGGAAGTAGCCGTAGTAGCTCCTCGGCCCTGGGACGCGAGTTGCCAGGGAGGTAGGCCACTAGTTCGAAAAAAAAAAAAAAAAAAAAAAAAAAAAAAAAAAAAAAAAAAAAAAAAAAAAAACCTAACCTAACCTAACCTAACCTAACCTAACCTAACCTAACCCAGTTCCGCTGACGCCCCCTGAAGCTAGAACACACGTCCGTAGTTGCTCCGCATTCAAAGTGTTGAAAAAGTTCATAACGAAAATTCAAAGTGTGGTAAATTTTTCGCATACATAGGTGTACCATATATCAAAAGACGCAGAAAAGTGAGCTCTACACGGTTATTTAAATATTTTTAAAATCGGACAAAATTTGGAAGTACAGTGGGTGAAAAAGTGCAAAATTCAAAATTTTTAAATTTCAAAAAATTACGCTGCCGAAACCAGATCGGTAACATATACTTTTAAAAGTGGATTTGGAAGCGCTTCATTGAGATCTACATTGCTGATACCAAATTGGATTTTTATCGCTGAAAACCGAAGTAATATCAGCAAAAAAACAACTTCCACGTGGCCACGAGGTCATAGATCCACGTGTGCTAGATCGCTTCGGGTGACATCAAAAGGCGCGTCATTTGAAGAGAAGACACCAGCAATTTAGAAAAACAAAATCGCACCAGTAGTTTTTAAGTTATTAAATTTTAAAATTTTGGCAAATTTTCAAAAATTCATAACTCAGCAATACGATCGGCAACACCACTTTTTTAAAATTGCTTTATATAGATATTAATAAATTTAATACATATTCCAAATTTCAAAATTTTCTTTTTAAAAATAAAAAAGTTATGAATTTTTGAAATTTTGGGGTGAACACGAGGGGGTAGTTTCCCCTATAGCAGACACTTGGTTTGAATGTCATTAATTAAGTAAAAATAGTATTACTCGGTGTAAATATTTTCGGAATTTTTCATTGCGTTTTTGTATTTTTAAAATAATTTATTGTGTCAAAACTAAGGTTTTTTCAAAATTAAAAATCAGGGGGTAGAATTAAAAATCGTTCGTTCAAAAATTTTGAATCTCCTTAAAATTTCCTATAAAATAAGCCCAAACACGGACAATTTTGGAGTATTAATACAGAAGTTACTCAAAACCAGTTACTTGGTCGGCCATATTGGCCGCCATATTGGAAATTGAAAAATCGAAATATCTCGGCTCTCCGTGGTCGTACGGAACCGGGATTTTTTATAGTAATATTCCCCCCTTTAAATCTATATATCTAGGTTGTTTTTGACACAAAAAATTTGACAGCTCTACAAAGTAGAGTCAACATCATAGACACATAGAGCTAATCGAGCCGAGCTCGGGGAATTGTCGCACGGCCCTGTGCGGTGCCTGGAACGTGAGTTACAACCTATCTTGACTTATGGCCGCCATCTTGGCCGCCATATTGGATTATTAAAAGACGCGATATCTCGGCTTCCAGGTATCGTAGCGGGACGCGGTTTTCACCGTTGGACTTGGCATCGAATACTCTATATTTTAAGGGTATTAAATCGTCATATTATTATATTTGATTTCAAATAGCAGATTTGGAGATTTGTCTCAAGTTGTTATTATTATTGGTGTCTTATTGGGCTTCTTAATCACATATGACTATTGACATACTAGACAAACTCAGTATTTTATACCCATATTACTTATATTTATATATACTTTTAGTAACTCTCTCTTGACTGACTCAGTATACAGTATCTTTTGATCTTTATACTTAGACAATAAGACAGGTTTAATTCTAAACCAAGACAACAATTTTATAATATAACATTTACATTGACTGTAATCGCGACAAATAGCTGCAAGACTCTACAACTTATACAAACTGTGGCTATTTGTTGACTTGAATTGACGACTACCTCCAACGACACATATACAAAATGATCCGTACACCGGGAAAAACAAGGGAATCACTAGAAATAACCTCACCTAATGCCCCAACCGCATCGCAGAACTCGCTTTCGCCACCAAAGACTTCTCAAGTGAGAAAAAGCATTGGTGACTGGGAGACTAGACCCTTCGTATGTCAGGGTTCTTCCAAAATTACAGCGCCCCAAACCGTCCCAGAAGTTAAAACTACCACTAGTAAAATAAAATCCACTACACCAACGGCTGAAATAAAAAGACTGCAAAAACCTCAGTATAAAAACAAAACAGCCGAGGCTAAGGCTTACTTATCAAAAGCCAAATTGCACTTAAACAATAGTCGCAATTTAAAAAGTGAGATTAAGGCCGAAGTTACAGACGCCATAGAAAAGTTATATCTTATGGTAAAAGAACTCGAAGGGAAACTGGAATCACGAGAAACTCCAAAGAGCGACGAGACATCCAAGACTGAGAGATTGGAACAACATAGTATGCAGATATTGCAAGAAATTAGGGAAAACAGGAAACAAATTGAAAAGCTTACAGAAATTGTTATAGAAAAACGCGAAATACAAGAAGCATCTAATACTTATGCAAGCGTTACTGCTGCTGGGATCGCCAAACTTCACTCACCCAGAAAAACACTTCACTCAGTCGTGGTTACCTCAAAGGACGAGGGAGAAACCGGTGACCAGGTTCTCGATAGAGTTAGGAAAGCAGTAGATGCCAAGGAGGGTTGGGTCAGGGTTGAAAAAGTAAGAAAAGCCAAAGACAGAAAAATTATATTGGGTTTCAAAACAAAAGAGGAAAGAAAGAAAGTAAGAGACAGATTGGAAAGTAAAGGGATAAATCTCACAGTTGAAGAGGTAAAAAATAAGGACCCGCTTCTGATCCTCAAAGGCGTCCTAATGGCCAATACCGACGATGACGTCCTCAAAGCTATTAGGAACCAAAACCATCGCCTGTTCAAGGACCTAGGCGAGGACGAAGACAGGGTAGATATAAAGTATTCCCGTAAGGCAAGAAATCCTTATACTCGCCACATTGTAATAAGTGTCTCGCCGACCATCTGGCAAAGGGCAACTGAAAGCGGTTATCTGCATATAGATCTCCAAAGAATACGGGTAGAAGATCAAACCCCACTCATTCAATGTACGCGGTGCCTAGGGTACGGCCACAGCAAGCGGCACTGTAAGGATACAATCGACCTGTGTAGCCATTGCGGTGGTCCCCACCTAAGGACAACGTGTGCAGATTGGCTAGCAGGAGCGTTACCAAACTGCCGAAACTGTGTAAAGGCAAATCTGGGTCATGCAGAACATAACGCTTTCAGTACAGAATGCCCAATAAGGAGGAAATGGGACGAACTGGCCCGTTGCACTGTGGCATATTGCTAAAGGCACCCCAGGCAAACAAACTCGATTCGTAATCTTACAAGCCAACTTACAAAGAAAAAAACTGGCAACAAATGAATTACTTATCGAAGCCAAGAAACGTGGAGCGGCCATTGCACTCCTTCAGGAACCCTACGTGGGTGGGTTAAGAAGTATGAGATGCCACAAAGGCGTTCGTATCTTCCAATGTGCTGATGTAGGAAATGGCACGGTCAAGTCTGCCATAGCCATCTTTAATGCAGACTTGAACATAACACAGTATCCAAAGCTTACTACAAGCAACATCGTTGTGGTTGGGATTAAAACCAGCACTTGGGAGATGACACTCGCTTCTCTGTACTTTGAGCCGGACCAATCACTTGATCCCTTTTTAGCCCACTTAAAGAAAATAAAACGAGAGATTAAACCCCAAAAATGGTTAGTTGGCGGAGATATAAACGCGAAAAGCTTATGGTGGGGAAGCCAAACAACTGATAACAGAGGTGACGAAATATTGGGAGCGCTTACAGAGCTAGATCTGAACATAATGAACAAAGGGGAAACACTAACTTTTGATACAATCAGAGGAGGAAAGCGATTCAGTAGCTATGTCGATATTACGGCATGCTCGACAAACATTCTGGACCTGGTAGACGACTGGAAGGTAGTCGAGGGACTCACAAGCTCCGACCACAACGGCATCGCATTTCACATATACTTACAGAAACCACAAGATACACAGATAATTAGAACTACACGAATTTACAACACAAAAAAGGCGAATTGGACCCAATTTCATACGAAGCTGGGCCAGTTAAAAGCCGATAACCAAATGACTTTACACAAAATAGATCATATAAATAACACCAACCAACTAGAACAAATAATAAAAAACTACACAGATATTATAACACAAACATGTACACACATAATACCCAAAGTAAAACAAAAAACAACACTTGCGTTGCCGTGGTGGACGGAAGAACTAGCACAAATGAAAAGAGAAGTAGCTACCAGAAAACGAAGAATTAGATGTGCGGCTTCAGTTCGTAGAACAAAGGTCGTTGCCGAATATCTCGAACTAAAACAAAAATACGAATCGCTTGCAACCCGTTCCCAAATCGAAAGTTGGAAATCGTTTTGTGAGAAACAGGAGAGGGAGAGTGTCTGGGAGGGGATCTACAGAGTTATCGGGAGAACCACGCGCAGAGAGGAAGACTTGCCAATGGAAAGGGACGGAGAAATACTCGACGCAAAAGGATCTGTCGAGCTACTGGCAAATACTTTCTACCCCGATGACCTTGAAGATGGAGATAACCCTCATCATTCCCAGGTCCGTGAACAGGCCAACAGAGTAAACAGGGAAAGACAGGATAACTTTAACGATCCACCGTTTACAATGAGTGAACTGAAATGGTCGATGAAATCATTCAACCCCAAGAAGGCCCCAGGAGCTGATGGACTCACTGCAGATATATGCTGTCGGGCAATAGAAAATGATCCCGAATTATTCTTGCGGATCATAAATAGATGCCTCGAGCAGTGTTACTTCCCTGAAGCCTGGAAAGAAGCCGTAGTCATCGTGCTCAGGAAACCAGGGAAATCAAATTACTGCAACCCAAAGGCTTATCGGCCTATCGGCCTACTGCCACTGCTAGGTAAGATTTTTGAGAAGATGCTGGTGCGCCGCCTGAAGTTCCATTTATTGTCAAAAATGAGTACTCGCCAGTACGGATTCATGCCACAAAGGAGCACCGAGGACTCCCTCTATGACTTGATGCAATACATCCGCACCAAGCTGGATGAAAAGAAATTAGTAACACTCGTTTCCCTTGACATAGAGGGAGCCTTCGATAGCGCTTGGTGGCCAGCAATAAGGATCCGACTGGCTGAGGAAAATTGCCCCTTGAACCTGAGAAAAATTATAGATAGTTACCTTAGTAACAGAAAGGTAAGGGTCCGATACGCAGGAGAAGAGTTCTGTAAAGAAACAAAAAAGGGCTGCGTCCAAGGATCTATTAGCGGTCCACTATTATGGAACCTTCTATTAGACCCTTTACTCAAGGGCCTTGACAAAATTGGAATCTACTGTCAGGCCTTTGCAGATGATGTGTTGCTGGTATTCGACGGCAAAACAGCACTAGATATTGAAGTACAAGCGAATAGTGCTCTCAGGCTTGTTTGGGAGTGGGGTGTACAGAATAAGCTTAAATTTGCCCCACATAAGACCAATGCAATGACCATCACACGTAAACTTAAATACGACACCCCACGCCTGAACATGGGCGGGATCGATATTGCCATCTGCAACGAAATAAAAATTCTAGGTGTAACATTGGATGGCAAACTTACCTTTAACACGCATGTCTCCAATGTCTGCAGAAGGGCGATAGCCATATACAACCAACTATCCAGGGCAGCAAAAAGCACTTGGGGCCTTCACCCAGATATAATACGCATTATTTATCTCGCTACAGTGGAGCTAGTGGTTCTATACGCCGCTAGTGTATGGGCTCCTGCAGCTGCTAAATTGGGGGTAGTGAAGCATTTGGGTACGGTCCAACGGGGATTTGCCCAGAAGTGTCACGATTTTGAGTCGCTCCGCAGTCTTAAAATTCTATAAAAAGGTTTTTTCGCGAAAATATACGCGAGTGATATATCATCAGAAGCGCGCAAAAAATAGCCAGTGAATAGTGAAAGTGTGGTGACAATCGGTGCTTTTTTGGAGTTTTTTTTTTAGTAAAAAACCAAAAATCGAAACTATACAGTCAAATTGTGCCAAAACAAGATCTGTAACGTATTGTTTTAGATCTGTGGTTTTGTGCACCTTATCAGCCCTCATTCTTGGAGACCTTTTCCCAAATTTTCTGGAGAGGACCCGAGGAAGAGGAGGAAAAAATCTAATTTGCGGCTGAACAAGACTTGAAAAGTATCAAATTTTGATTGTGATCCTATGCACTACATCTGACTCCTTCGTTGGAGACCACTCCCAGACTTTTCTGGTGAGACATCGAAGTAGGAGAAGAAGAATACAAATTTGCGCTTAAACAGGATCGCCAATCCACAGTTAACAAAATACTATCCTGTGCCCCTCGTTAATACCTACCTTTTGAGACCCCTTACAGATTTTTGCGGCAAGGCCTCGAAGTAGGAGGGGCAAAAAAACATCATCCAGGTGTAAGCCATCTCAGCCATCTGAAGAGTCCCACTGGATCCAAAGGTATCAGAAGATCGGCCGTGACGAGCTCTCCACGAAGACATTTAAACTTTGAAATTTGAACAAAATTAACACTAAAAACAAGCTTTTTTGCGTTTTGAATACAAAAAACTTAAATTGGTAATTAATAAATTAACTGTAAAAATACATCAAAAAATTAAGTGCGGGATATTGTTGATAAGAGCTTTTTACACTCTTTTCAGCCATATCAATCAATCTGACGTATCTTTATAGACAAAGGTACAATTAGCATTACAAAGTTACAATTTGCAGTTTATAACAGCAGAATAGAACTTTGTAAAATTTTGTCCATCCCAGTTACCTGAAGAGTCCGACTAGATCAAAGGGTATCAAAAGATCGGCTGTGACGAGCTCTTCACGAACATATAAACCACCTGGAATTTAAACAAAATTTACACTGAAAACAACCCTTTTTGCGTTTTAATAATTGAAAACTTAAGTTTGTAATTGCTATATTAAGTGTAACATTAGTCTGGTGATCAATTGCTTGGTGTTGTTGAAAAGAACTTTTTACACTCTTTTTGGATACATCAAGCAATTTGACGTACCTTAATATACTTAGGTATAAACGGCTTTACAAAGTTACTATTTACAGTTTACAACAGCAAAATAGAACTTTGTAAAATTTTGATTAGATTATTTATAACGGGGGGTAATTTTGCGTTGACACTTCGAACTCTTTATTTTAGTGTTTTTTCTTTTTAATTACTTCAATTTAAAAATAGCAATAAGACATAATTAGTCTTTACCTTTTTTAGGTAAAACCAATTAGTTAGGTAAAGTTAGTTACATAAGTGTAAAACATTATATAGAATCATAGTTTTATGTTTTGCTGACTACAGCTATTGTCTGCAGTGCTTGTTTTTGTTTTTACTTTGTTATTTTTAGCGAACTAACTTTTGATGAGCACGGTGACGGACAAATATATATTTTAAATTTTTACATTTATTTGAATAAAACTATTGGACACACATTTAGACGACATAATTATACATACCTGGACGACATATTATTATAATATAATATTTATATTTAAACACTAAAACCTTATTTACAACTTTTACAAACTTATTTTATTAATATTTTTAAACAGTATTGACACTTACCTCCGGCATGTTTAGAACACCCAGCAAGCAATCTGGTAGCAATGACGAGGAGCAAAGGTCGCCCCCAAAGACAGTCACCTTAACATCAAAAGTGAGAAAAAGCATAGGACAATGGGAGGCGGCGGGCTCTGAACGATCCACGTCTCCTCCTATAAGTACCAATCAGGTAGAGTCTGCTAAAGCCAGGGCTTCCAGGACATTGTCTCTTGACGGCGAACCGAAAGCGAATAAAAAGACTGAATCCAGTATTACGCCAAAGACGAAGTTCACCGACAAGACATCGGAAGCCCGGGCCTACCTCAATAAGGCCAAGCTTCATTTAAGTAATTCAAGGAATTTGAAAGCAGAATTAAAGAATGGAGTTATTGAGGCGGTCGAAAAACTTTATCAAATAGTTAAGGAATTGGAAGCAAGATTAAAAGACGGTAAAAAGCAAGGAAAGGCTGATCAAAGTATAAATATAGAACATGAGATATCAACTGAGAGTACAACAACAATCTTGAAACAACTAGCGGATACGACCAAAAGCGTACAGGAAAATAATGAGAAACTGGATGAACTGCGTATCGTTATAGAAAGACAGACTACAAAGCAGACTCAACAAACGTACGCAAGTGTGACATCAAATGATATTAAGACAAGATACGAAAAGACAGCGTTGCACTCAATTATAGTAGCATCGGAGGACGTAAATGACACGGGGGAGACAGTCTTAAGTAAGATCAGAGATACCATAGATGCGAAGGATGGTTGGGTCAAGGTGGAAAGGATAAGGAAGGCAAAAGATAGAAAGATCATCATGAGCGTTGGGAGTAGAGAAGAGCGAGATCAAATAAAAGATAGACTAGAAAAAGCAGGCAACCACCTTACATGTGAAGAGGTGAAGAACAAAGATCCGCTCCTTATTTTGATGAACGTACTTTCGGTTCACAATGATTCCGATATTCTAAAAGCTCTTCGAAACCAGAATAGGAACATCTTTGGGACTCTGGAACAGACAGAGGACAGAATTGAAGTTAAGTATAGGAAGAGAGCAAGGAATCCCTTGACCAACCACGTTATCCTTAGGGTATCTTCAGCAATTTGGAAGCGGGCGACTGAAGCAGGGTCTATGCATATTGACCTGCAAAAGGTTAAGGTTGCAGACCAGTCCCCCTTGGTCCAATGCACGAGATGCCTGGGGTACGGTCACGGGAAACGTTACTGCAAAGAGACCATCGACTCTTGCAGTCACTGTGGAGGCCCGCACCTCAGAAATGAATGTGCTGACTGGTTGGCCGGGATAGAGCCCTCTTGTAAAAATTGTAAAACCGCGAGGCATGACCGCTCGGAGCACAATGCGTTCAGCCAGGACTGCCCAATTAGAAGGCGTTGGGATGGGTTGGCACGTTCATCGATAGCATATTGCTGAGGGCACCCAAAACAGAACAACTAAGTATCTTATTCTTCAGACAAATTTACAAAGAAAAAGGTTAGCAACGGACGAACTTGTAGTGGAAGCATGCAAGAGAGGGGCTGCACTTGCGCTACTACAGGAACCATATATAGGGGGATGCAAAAGATTAAAAAATTATAAAGGAGTACGAATTTTTCAGGACGCTGGCGAAGACACGGTTAAAGCAGCAATCGCCGTTTTCGACCCCAACATTCTAGTTACTCAACACCCACAATTAACAACACCTAATATTGTGGTGATAGGAGTACAAGCAGGTCCCTGGAAAGTCAAGTTCGTCTCCTTTTATTTCGAACCAGACAAATCTATTGACCCCTATTTGAAACACTTAAGGAAAATCAGAACACAAATCGGTGCGGACTTTCTCATCATCGGTGGAGACTCCAATGCCAAAAACCCCTGGTGGGGGGGAAATAGTATGGATATAAGAGGCGAAAATTTTTTAGGTACTCTAGACGAAATGGAATTACACGTACTAAACACTAACAACCAACCTACATTTGACACGATGCGAGGAGGACAGCGTTATACTAGCTTCATTGACGTGACAGCTTGCTCGACAAATCTAATAGATAAAATAGATGAGTGGAAAGTGGACGAAACCCTCACCAGCTCTGACCACAATGGTATATCTTTCGAAGCTAAGTTAATAAAATGTGATGCCGTTGGTGTTTCCAGGACAACGCGAATATTCAATACTAGAAAAGCCAATTGGAATCAGTTTCGTGAGAAAATGGTTCAATTGACGCAAAGCCGAAACTTAACTCCTGGAGGCATCAATGACATTAAAGCCACTGAACATCTAGATGGAATAGTAAAGACATACACGGATCTCATTACCATAGCGTGTAATGAAAACATTCCGAAAAAGAAAAATTACATTAAAGCGCACTTACCCTGGTGGTCTGAAGAGCTGAAAAGACTGAAGAGGGAGACAGCCACTCTGAAGAACAGGATTCCACGAGCAGCTCCTGTACGGCGAGCCAGAGTAGTCGAAGAGTACCTAAAAAAGAAAAAAGAATATGAGTCAGAAGTAATAGCAGCACAAATAACGAGTTGGAAGGAATTCTGCGGAAAACAAGATCGAGAAAGCGTCTGGGAAGGTATCTATAGGGTAATAAGTCGTACCAAAAAGCGTGAAGAGGATATCCCACTGGAGCTAGATGGACGCAGCCTAAACCCTGAAGAATCGGCACGGCTATTGGCCGATACCTTCTACCCGGAAGATAACGAGGAAGATGAAAATCAGGAACATCGACAAGTCAGATTCCTAGCGGACAGAATCAATGAGGTCAATAACAGCGGTGAAACAAAAGATCCACCTTTCACGCTAACAGAGTTAATAGCCGCAACGAATTCCTTCAACCCGAAGAAAGCACCTGGTTCAGATGGACTCACAGCTGACATCTGCAGGAATGCCATCAGCGCAAACCCAGAAATACTCTTGGCCATTATAAATAAGTCCCTTGAACTCGCCTACTTCCCAAAGAGCTGGAAAGACGCAGTAGTCATAATACTAAGAAAACCACAGCGGGGAAACTATAAAACACCAAAAGCATACCGACCTATAGGACTCTTACCGGTGCTAGGGAAAATATATGAGAAGATGGTCATGACAAGAATACGACATCACATAATACCCCACATGAGTACCCGCCAGTACGGCTTCATGCCCCAGAGGAGCACCGAGGATTCCCTCTATGACCTAATGAAATATATAAGAAAGCACTTGGAACTAAAGAAAATTATAAACATCGTATCATTGGACATAGAGGGAGCCTTCGACAGCGCATGGTGGCCGAAGATCAGAATTCGGCTGGCGGAAGAAATGTGCCCCATCAATATGAGACGTGTCATAGACAGCTATCTGAAGGACAGATACATCACAGTCAGATATGCAGACAAAGAGGACCGAAAGGCCACCCACAAGGGATGTGTTCAAGGTTCTATTGGAGGGCCACTGCTCTGGAATTTATTGCTTGACCCGCTTCTTAAAGGCTTGGAGAGTAGAGGGGATTATGGACAAGCGTTTGCGGACGACATAGTCCTAGCTTTTCACGGGGATACAGCTGCTGAAATACAAAAACAAGCCAACGACACTTTGGAATACGTCCGGACATGGGGTATCGCAAATAAGCTGAAATTTGCACCTCAAAAAACAAATTCGATGCTCATTACGAGAAAGCTAAAATACGATACCCCATGCCTGAGCATGGGAGGGAAACCTATAAATACTGTGAGGGAAATAAAAATTCTTGGGGTGATTATTGACGAGAAATTAACTTTCAATGAACATATAAATAAAGCATGTACAAAAGCAGTGGCTACTTACAAGCAATTAAATAGAGCGGCCAAAATATCTTGGGGGCTCCACACAGATGTTTTGAAAACAATATATAAAGCCACAGTAGAACCTATTTTATTATATGCCTCTAGTGTTTGGGCACCAGCAGTGAACAAGGCGTTCATAAAAAAGAAATTAAATAGTGTGCAAAGAGGTTTCGTTCAAAAAATTTGCAAGTCTTACAGAACCGTTTCCTTAAACTCTGCACTCGCATTAACCGGAATCCTACCCTTAGACATTAGAATAAAGGAATCAGCCACTCTTTATGAGGCAAAAAGAGGTCTACCAGTGGAGGAAATCGGTGACAGAGAGGTGGAAACCAGAGTTGCTGCAACCAGTCACCCGCACCCAGCCACACAGACAAGCCTGGAGTTCCGCACCCTTGAAGATCAGATCCAAGTAGATGAGAACAGCGATTTTGATGTGAGGATCTTCACAGACGGTAGTAAGATTGGCGGCAGGGTTGGAGCTGCCCTATCCTTATGGAATAGGGAATCTGAAATCAAAGCCGTCAAACTTAGTCTCGCACCGTACTGTACTGTGTACCAGGCGGAACTCCTTGCATTATGTGAGGCGACGAAACTAGCACTGCGAAGGACTGAAGGCAGCATTGCAATCTACAGCGACTCAATGGCAGCACTGCAAACCTTGACAAACCTAGATTCCACGCACCAACTCGCAGTCCAAGCCAGGAAGAACATGCAAACGTTATCTCAGGATAATAAAACTGTTGATTTATACTGGATAAAAGCGCATGCTGGCTAGGACGGCAATGAAAGGGCTGATCAACTCGCTAAGGAAGCAGCCCAAAAAATCAAAACGCGTCCTAACTACGATAAGTGCCCCACTTCCTACATAAAAAGGTGCATAAGAGGCAGGTCCCTAATAGAGTGGGACAATAGGTATAAACTAGAACACACTGCTCAAACCACAAAAATATTTTTTCCAGATACCTATATAGCTCATAAAATTGCGAGAAAAATCCAACCTACTGGAGTTCTGACACAAGTCCTTACTGGGCATGGTGGATTCTCAGCCTATCTGCACCGTTTTGGGTGCAAGGAGAGTCCATCATGCATCTGCCAACCCGATAGTGACGAGACCCCACTGCACGTGCTCATCGACTGTCCTGTTCACGACTTAGATCGATATAATATCGAACAAGAAATAGACAGCAAAATCACTCTAGAAAATATAAGTAATATAATGTTAGGAAATCATAGAGAAAAATTTATAAAATATTGTATTAATATAGTTATGAAAGTAATAAAACGCAATAAGACAGATTAAGTAATAGTATGTTAATAAAATATTATGTATATATTTTAAGATAACATATGAACAATATTAGAATAAGTAAAAATAAATGTAATATAGTTATAATCTAATAACGTAAGATAAAGAAAACTAGAAAGTATCCCTATTGAATTTCGATGGTTTACGAATGAACAACAACTGTAAAATAGTAATGTAAATAAAGAAAGTGTACCAATTATTATCCTAAAATAAATTAAGTATATATAGGAGCATAGGCGGCAATCCCAGCCGTAACAGTAAAAGTGATTGATGTATGAAAGAGTACGTATGAAGAATGAAAGTACGAGAGGTATAAAAGCGAGAACTTGTCTGAATGAGTCAAATAGATATAAAAAGACTGCGGCCTTCATTGCCGGAGGTATAAGAAAAAAAAAAAAAAAAAAAAAAAAAAAAAAAACTAACCTAACCTAACCTAACCTAACCTAACCTAACCTAACCTAACCTAACCTAACCTAACCTAACCTAACCTAACCTAACCTAACCTAACCTAACCTAACCTAACCTAACCTAACCTAACCTAACCTAACCTAACCTAACCTAACCTAACCTAACCTAACCTAACCTAACCTAACCTAACCTAACCGTCGCAGTCTGATCACGGTCGTGTTAACAGCTAAATCGGATCGCTCCGCAGTCGAAAAATCTTAGAGGTGGTATTTTTGGTGCGTACATAGTGTTGCTGTATATCATTTGACGCGTTTCAAAGTGGTGAATCCAGTGATATAATTTGTTTGAAGATCGCAGTGTAAGAAGTGAGAAAAAGTGTAAAAAATCTTGTTGTTTAGGTTACAATTAGTGAAAAAGTGAACCACACAAAAAGTAAAGGGGTAACGTACTTATTTAAATTTATTTATCGTTAGGTCTCATTTAAACAAAGATTTTGATACCACAAACAGAAATTTCCGGCCACGCGCGACAATATAATAAGGATTTTTCCTAAAACCACGTGGCACGTGATTAGTGTTCCCGGAGAAGTAGCGGATCGTGCAATACCTTTTCAGGAAGCGCTTAACAAAATAATTCTGAAGCCGTTTAAAGCGTGGAGATCGGAGCATCCCACGTGAAGTTATCCCACCCGGAAGAATTGAAGAAGAAAATTCTAGGTTGTTTTTGCAACAATTAAGTGTAGTACACACACATCGAATAATAACAGTGCAGTACACTCACATCACATAATAACAGTGCACGATTTAAATAAATTTCAAACATGTCGTCGCCGATGAAAGCTAGAGAACGCTACAACGCTGCAATGGAAGTGCTTGACAAGTCCAAGAGTATCACACCAACAACCAAGAAGGTAATTTCTGATGCCCTGGTATACATTTATGACTATATTAAGGAAATCAATAGTGAATATCTTGCAGCAAAGAGGGAATTAGAAAAAACGAAGGAAATAAATACGGAGCTCTTAGACGCCCGTCAAAGTGAAGAAGTAAAAGCCCTCAAAAATTTAGACCAGCTCCTGCAAGGTGTAAAGGCCCTGGAGACAAAGAGTAATACGATCCATGAAAATATCGAGCGCATCGCCGCAAAAACAGTGCAGATGTCGGATGCACCGCGGGCAGCCGCTGTACCGCTGACTTATGCGGGAGCAGTTGCCAGGGGCCTTAGAACACCCAGCCACTCATTGATTGTCAGTAGCACTTCAACATCTGATACGAGTGAAAACGTTCTGAACAAAATACGAACTGCAGTGGATCCCACCAAAACCGGAGCAAGGGTCGATGGCGTCCGCCGAGTTCGCAACCAGCGAGTTGTTCTGACATGTGCGTCGAGGGAAGAGGTGGAATTTGTAACTAGTAGGCTCAAGAGCAACCCGGAACTTACATTTCAGGAAGCTAAGGGGAGAAATCCACTTATCATTATTAAAGACGTACTGGCAGACCTCAAGGACGAAGACGTCCTTGGGGCATTAAAGGCCCAAAACAAAATGATATTTTCCGGGCTCTCCGAAGAAGAGCAGTCAATCGAGATTAAGTTCCGTCGAAGAAACCGAAACCCGAACATTAACCACATTGTGATGCGAGTTGCTCCAAAGCTGTGGCAGCGAATGACAGCCGAAGGTTCTGTCCACATTGACCTCAAGCGGTCAACCGTGGAGGACTTCTCGCCTGTCATCCAATGTACCCGATGTCTTGGCTTCGGGCACGGACGACGTAATTGCAAAGAGACTGCCAGCCTCTGCAGCCACTGTGGAGGCCCTCATCTACGACACGACTGCCCTCACTACCTTGTGGGAGAACAGCCGTGTTGCTCTAATTGTCGGGCCGCAGGTCTCGAAAGGACAGACCACGGGGCCTTCAGTGACGAATGTCCGGTCCGTCGCAAATGGGATTCGATTGCCCGCATGAGCGTGGCATATTGTTGAATGTTTTTATTTTTAAAACAATCTAATAATTATTATGGGCTATTAATTATCAAATAATATAAATAAATGTAAGTTCATCTTTTAAAATAATAATATAATATCTATGTCATTGCCTTGTAATAAATTTATAGTCACATTAATCAAATAAATCATATGGAAAATTTAGTGTAAAGCACTGATTATATCTAATTAATTATTATAACTATGTAATGAAATGGCATAAATTCACATACTATAGCAACCTACTGGAATTTTAGTATCATAATAATATTAGTAGTCGTTATTCACAGTAGTAATATTAATTTAATTAATTTAATTACTTATATTAAAAATATTGTGTAGAATAGATATTGAAATTGTTAATAGTATTGTATTTTAAATATTACAATACTTATTGTATATACTTATAAACAACCTTCTAAGTTGTAACTGTGAAATAATTTAATGCATAATGCAATAATAATAATGTATTTAATTAACTGTATCACATAAAACACTAAGTTGTAAGAACTGATTATATCCAATTAATGATTATTATTATTATTAAATAAATAACGTTAGCATAAATATTATAATAACTCAGTGAAAAGTGTTAGCATCATTAAAAGAATAATTGTTGTTCGTTGTATACTAAAGGCAATTCCTTAAAGAAATGAAACGTTTATATAGATCACAGTTCATGGAAGTAAAGGCAAAGTAAACCAATTTGTTAAATATACATTTAAATTTGTAATAGTAGTAAATATAGACACAAGTGATTGAATAGTTAATAGTACTGTATAAATAAATAATCAAAATTTAAATATATTAAAACAGCGAATCGTCGTAAATAGTCTTGTAAGATACGTGGGTAAGCTCTTTTGTGTTAGATATAAGTGAACTATGCTTTCACCATATGTATATATATATATATGCATATTAGTATAGAATATTTAAATATTATTACATATAGAATGTATTATATTATAATCGTACGTATAGGATTAACGGAAATGCTATCACATCTATGTTCATAGATGGACCAAGCATACCCATGCCGATGATATTAAGTGTTATGTACATAATTAATTTTTTTTTAGACCTACGTAAAAATTAAATTGTGTATTTATACATAATCTTTATATTTTGTATTTCATACGGGTAGCCGCAACGTATAAAAAAAAAAAAAAAAAAAAAAAAAAAAAAAAAAGTCGAAATGGCACCCTTATTTTCAATTAATCATTTAGAAATTATTGTCATTGTCAATATTCGTTACTAGTAAATGTATTATATCTTTTGTCTAAATATTTATATAGTGAAAACGTTACGTATATGTAAATATATTGTTAATATTAATCATTGTCAAATTTCAGTATGAATGTATAAGTATCATGTAAGAAACAAAGTTTGCAAGTTAGCGACTCTATTGTATAAAATTAATTGATCAGCAAGATCTTAAGGAATAAGGTATCATAAACATTAGCTATATTCTTAACGTGATCAGCACAAAAATGTAGGTAATTTCAAAAACAGGATCACAATTCCTTCCGCGTGATGGGAGGAGAGCACTGGGAGACATCATCCCTTGGTGGGTGCTTGTCTATTTTTATTAAAAAAAAAAAAAAAAAAAAAAAAAAAAAACCTAACCTAACCTAACCTAACTTTACGAATCCAAGATGGCCGCCGCTCAAAAGTATGATAACTACATTATGGGTATCGTATCCGAGGTTCTCGAGGGTGCAGAGAACGATTTTGTGATCATTTTTCAAATCCAATATGGCCGCCGCTCAAAAGTAAGATAACTAAATTATGGGTATCGTATCAGAGGTTTCGAGGGTGCTGAGAAAGATTTTGTGATCATTTTTCAAATCCAAGATGGCTGCCGCACAAAATTATGATTGTAGCAATATGGATATCGTGTCCGAAATTCTCGAGGGTGCAGAGAACAATTCTATGATCATTTTTGAAATCCAAGCCATCCTGGAATTGAAAAATGATCACAAAATCGTTCTCTGCACCCTCGATAACCTTGGACATGATATCCATATTGCTAAAATCATAATTTTTGCGGCGGCCATCTTGGATTTCAAAAATGATCACAGAATTGTTCTCTGCACCCTCGATAACCTTGGACACGATATCCATATTGCTAAAATCATAATTTTTTGCGGCGGCCATCTTGGATTTGAAAAATGATCACAAAATCGTTCTCAGCACCCTCGAGAACCTCTGATACGATACCTATAATGTAGTTATAACACTTTTGAGCGGCGGCCATCTTGGATTTGAAAAATGATCACAAAATCGTTCTCTGCACCCTCGAGAACCTCGGATACGATACCCATATTTTTGTACTCATAATCTTGCACGGCGGCCATCTTGGATTTAAAAATGATCCCAAAATTATTTTCTGCACCCTCGAGAACCTCGAACACGATATCCATATTGCTGAAAACATTATTGTATGCGGCAGCCCTCTTGGATTTCAAAAATGATCATAGAATTGTTCTCTGCACCCTCGAGAATTTCGGACACGATATCCATATTGCTACAATCATAATTTTGTGCGGCAGCCATCTTGGATTTGAAAAATGATCACAAAATCTTTCTCAGCACCCTCGAAACCTCTGATACGATACCCATAATGTAGTTATCTTACTTTTGAGCGGCGGCCATATTGGATTTGAAAAATGATCACAAAATCGTTCTCTGCACCCTCGAGAACCTCGGATACGATACCCATAATGTAGTTATCATACTTATAAGCGGCGGCCATCTTGGAATTGGTAAAATGATCACAAAATCGTTCTCTGCACCCTCGAGAACCTCGGATACGAAACCCATAATGTAGTTATCATAATTTTGAGCGGCGGCCATCTTGGATTTCAAAAATGATCACAAAATCGTTCTGTGCACTCTCGAGAACCTCGGATACGATACCCATAATTTTGTGATCATAATCTTGCACGGCGGCCATCTTGGATATGAAAAATGATCAGAAGATCGTTCTCAGCACCCTCGAGAACCTCGGATACGATACCCATATTTTTGTGATCATAATATTGTACGGCGGCCATCTTGGATTTGAAAAATGATCACGAAATCGTATTCAGCACCCCCGAGAACCTCTGATACGATACCCATAATGTAGATATCTTAATTTTGAGCGGCGGCCATCTCGGATTTCAAAATGATCCCAAAATTGTTTTCTGCACCCTCGACAACCTCGGACACGATATCAATATTGCTGAAAACATTATTATTTGCGGCAGCCCTCTTGGATTTCAAAAATGATCACAGAATTATTCTCTGCACCCTCGAGAACCTCGGACACGATATCCATATTGCTAAATTCATAAATTTGTGCGGCGGCCATCTTGGATTTGAAAAATGATCACCAAATCGTTCTCTGCACCCTCGAGAACCTCAGATACGATATCCATATTGCTGAAATCATAATTTTGTGCGGCGGCCATCTTGGATTTGAAAAATGATCACAAAATCGTTCTCAGCACCCGCGAGAACCTCGGATACGATACCCATAATGTAGTTATCATAATTTTGAGCGGCGGCCATCTCGGATTTAAAAATGATCCCAAAATTGTTTTCTGCACCCTCGAGAACCTCGGACACGATATCAATATTGCTGAAAACATTATTATTTGCGGCAGCCCTCTTGGATTTCAAAAATGATCACAGAATTATTCTCTGCACCCTCGAGAACCTCGAACACGATATTCGTATTGCTAAAATCATAAATTTGTGCGGCGGCCATATTGGATTTTAAAAATGATCACCAAATCGTTCTCTGCACCCTCGAGAACCTCAGGTACGATATCCATAATGCTGAAATCATAATTTTGTGCGGCGGCCATCTTGGATTTGAATAATGATCACCAAATCGTTCTCTGCACCCTCGAGAACCTCGGGTACGATACCCATATTGCTGAAAACATAATTTGGTGCGGCGGCCATCTTGGATTTGAAAAATGATCACAAAATCGTTCTCAGCACCCTCGAGAACCTCGGATACGATACCAATAATGTAGTTATAATTCTTTTGAGCGGCGGCCATCTTGGATTAGTAAAATGATCACAAAATCGTTCTCTGCACCCTCGAGAACCTCGGATACGAAACCCATAATGAAGTTATCATAATTTTGAGCGGCGGCCATCTTGGATTTCAAAAATGATCACAAAATCGTTCTGTGCACTCTCGAGAACCTCGGATACGATACCCATAATTTTGTGATCATAATCTTGCACGGCGGCCATCTTGGATATGAAAAATGATCAGAAAATCGTTCTCAGCACCCTCGAGAACCTCGGATACGATACCCATATTTTTGTGATCATAATATTGTACGGCGGCCATCTTGGATTTGAAAAATGATCACGAAATCGTATTCAGCACCCCCGAGAACCTCTGATACGATACCCATAATGTAGTTATCATAATTTTGAGCGGCGGCCATCTCGGATTTAAAAATGATCCCAAAATTGTTTTCTGCACCCTCGACAACCTCGGACACGATATCAATATTGCTGAAAACATTATTATTTGCGGCAGCCCTCTTGGATTTCAAAAATGATCACAGAATTATTCTCTGCACCCTCGAGAACCTCGGACACGATATCCATATTGCTAAATTCATAATTTTGTGCGGCGGCCATCTTGGATTTGAAAAATGATCACCAAATCGTTCTCTGCACCCTCGAGAACCTCAGGTACGATATCCATATTGCTGAAATCATAATTTTGTGCGGCGGCCATCTTGGATTTGAAAAATGATCACAAAATCGTTCTCTGCACCCTCGAGAACCTCGGATACGATACCCATAATGTAGTTATCATAATTTTTAACGGCGGCCATCTCGGATTTAAAAATGATCCCAAAATTGTTTTCTGCACCCTCGAGAACCTCGGACACGATATCAATATTGCTGAAAACATTATTATTTGCGGCAGCCCTCTTGGATTTCAAAAATGATCACAGAATTGTTCTCTGCACCCTCGAGAACCTCGGACACGATATTCATATTGCTAAAATCATAAATTTGTGCGGCGGCCATCTTGGATTTGATAAATGATCACCAAATCGTTCTCTGCACCCTCGTGAACTTCGAATATGATACCCATAATGTAGTTATCATAATTTTGAGCGGCGGCCATCTCGGATTCAAAAATGATCCCAAAATCATTCTCTGCACCCTCGAGAATCTCGGACACGATATCCATTTTGCTGAAATCATTATTGTTTGCGGCAGCCCTCTTGGATTTCAAAAATGATCATAGAATCGTTCTGTGCACTCTCGAGAACCTCGGATACGATTCCCATGTTGCTGAAAACATAATTGTTTGCGGCAGCCCTCTTGGATTTCAAAAATTATCACAGAATTGTTCTGAGCACCCTCGAGAACCTCGGATACGATACCCATAATGTTGTTATCATAATTTTGAGCGGCGGCCATCTCGGATTCAAAAATGATCCCAAAATCATTCTCTGCACCCTCGAGAATCTCGGACACGATATCCATATTGCTGAAATCATTATTGTTTGCGGCAGCCCTCTTGGATTTCAAAAATGATCATAGAATTGTTCTGAGCACTCTCGAGAACCTCGGATACGATACCCATAATGTAGTTATCATAATTTTGAGCGGCGGCCATCTCGGATTTAAAAATGATCCCAAAATTGTTTTCTGCACCCTCGAGAACCTCGGACACGATATCAATATTGCTGAAAACATTATTATTTGCGGCAGCCCTCTTGGATTTCAAAAATGATCACAGAATTGTTCTCTGCACCCTCGAGAACCTCGGACACGATATTCATATTGCTAAAATCATAATTTTGTGCGGCGGCCATATTGGATTTGAAAAATGATCACCAAATAGTTCTCTGCACCCTCGAGAACCTCAGGTACGATATCCATATTGCTGAAATCATAATTTTGTGCGGCGGCCATCTTGGATTTGAATAATGATCACCAAATCGTTCTCTGCACCCTCGAGAACCTCGGGTACGATATCCATATTGCTGAAATCATAATTTGGTGCGGCGGCCATCTTGGATTTGAAAAATGATCACAAAATCGTTCTCAGCACCCTCGAGAACCTCGGATACGATACCAATAATGTAGTTATAATTCTTTTGAGCGGCGGCCATCTTGGATTAGTAAAATGATCACAAAATCGTTCTCTGCACCCTCGAGAACCTCGGATACGAAACCCATAATGTAGTTATCATAATTTTGAGCGGCGGCCATCTTGGATTTCAAAAATGATCACAAAATCGTTCTGTGCACTCTCGAGAACCTCGGATACGATACCCATAATTTTGTGATCATAATCTTGCACGGCGGCCATCTTGGATTTGAAAAATGATCACAAAATCGTTCTCAGCACCCTCGAGAACCTCGGATACGATACCCATATTTTTGTGATCATAATATTGTACGGCGGCCATCTTGGATTTGAAAAATGATCACGAAATCGTATTCAGCACCCCCGAGAACCTCAGATACGATACCCATAATGTAGTTATCATAATTTTGAGCGGCGGCCATCTCGGATTTAAAAATGATCCCAAAATTGTTTTCTGCACCCTCGACAACCTCGGACACGATATCAATATTGCTGAAAACATTATTATTTGCGGCAGCCCTCTTGGATTTCAAAAATGATCACAGAATTATTCTCTGCACCCTCGAGAACCTCGGACACGATATCCATATTGCTAAATTCATAAATTTGTGCGGCGGCCATCTTGGATTTGAAAAATGATCACCATATCGTTCTCTGCACCCTCGAGAACCTCAGGTACGATATCCATATTGCTGAAATCATAATTTTGTGCGGCGGCCATCTTGGATTTGAAAAATGATCACAAAATCGTTCTCAGCACCCGCGAGAACCTCGGATACGATACCCATAATGTAGTTATCATAATTTTGAGCGGCGGCCATCTCGGATTTAAAAATGATCCCAAAATTGTTTTCTGCACCCTCGAGAACCTCGGACACGATTTCAATATTGCTGAAAACATTATTATTTGCGGCAGCCCTCTTGGATTTCAAAAATGATCACAGAATTGTTCTCTGCACCCTCGAGAACCTCGGACACGATATTCATATTGCTAAAATCATAAATTTGTGCGGCGGCCATCTTGGATTTGATAAATGATCACCAAATCGTTCTCTGCACCCTCGTGAACTTCGAATATGATACCCATAATGTAGTTATCATAATTTTGAGCGGCGGCCATCTCGGATTCAAAAATGATCCCAAAATCATTCTCTGCACCCTCGAGAATCTCGGACACGATATCCATATTGCTGAAATCATTATTGATTGCGGCAGCCCTCTTGGATTTCAAAAATGATCATAGAATCGTTCTGTGCACTCTCGAGAACCTCGGATACGATACCCATGTTGCTGAAAACATAATTGTTTGCGGCAGCCCTCTTGGATTTCAAAAATTATCACAGAATTGTTCTGAGCACCCTCGAGAACCTCGGATACGATACCCATAATGTAGTTATCATAATTTTGAGCGGCGGCCATCTCGGATTCAAAAATGATCCCAAAATCATTCTCTGCACCCTCGAGAATCTGGGACACGATATCCATATTGCTGAAATCATTATTGTTTGCGGCAGCCCTCTTGGATTTCAAAAATGATCATAGAATTGTTCTGAGCACTCTCGAGAACCTCGGATACGATACCCATAATGAAGTTATCATGCTTTTAAGGGCCAGCCATCTTGGATTTGAAAAATGATCCCGAAATCTTTCTCAGCACCCTCGAGAACCTCGGTTACGATACCCATAATGTAGTTATCAAGCTTTTAAGGGCCGGCCATCTTTGATTTGAAAAATGATCCCAAAATCTTTCTCTGCACCCTCGTGAACCTCTGATACGATACCCATAATGTAGTTATCATTATTTTGAGCGGCGGCCATCTTGGATTTAAATATGATCCCAAAATTGTTTTCTGCACCCTCTAGAACCTCGGACACGATATCCATATTGCTGAAAACATTATTGTTTGCGGCAGCCCTCTTGGAATTCAAAAATGATCACAAAGTCGTTCTCAGCACCATCGAGAACCTCTGATACGATACCCATAATGTAGCTATCATACTATTGAGCGACGGCCATCTTGGATTTGAAAAATGATCACAAAATCGTTCTCTGCACCCTCAAGAACCTCGGATACGACACCCATAATGTAGTTATCATAATTTTGAGCGGCGGCCATCTTGGATTTCAAAAATGATTCAGAATTGTTCTCTGCACCCTCGAGAACCTCGGACACGATTTCCACATTGCTAAAATCATAATTTTTTGCGGCGGCCATCTTGGATTTGAAAAATGATCACCAAATCGTTCTCTGCACCCTCGAGAACATCGGATACGATACCCATAATGTATTTATCATACTTTTGAGCGGCGGCCATCTTGGATTTGAAAAGTGATCACCAAATCGTTCTCTGCACCCTTGAGAATCTCGGACACGATATCCATATTCCTGAAATCATAATTTTGTGCGGCGGCCATCTTAGATTTGAAAAATGTTCACAAAAACGTTCTCAGCACCTTCGAGAACCTCAGATACGATACCCATAATGTAGTTAGAATACTTTTGAGCGGCGGCCATCTTGTATTTCAAAAATGATCACAAAATGGTTCTGTGCACTCTCGAGAACCTCGGATACGATACCCATATTGCTGAAAACATAATTGTTTGCGGCAACCCTCTTGGATTTCAAAAATTATCACAGAATTGTTCTCAGCACCCTCGAGAATCTCGGATACGATACCCATAATGTAGTTATCATTATTTTGAGCGGCGGCCATCTCGGATTCAAAAATGATCCCAAAAGCATTCTCTGCACCCTCGAGAATCTCGGACACGATATCCATATCGCTGAAATCATTATTGTTTGCGGCAGCCCTCTTGGAATTCAAAAATGATCACAAAGTCGTTCTCAGCACCATCGAGAACCTCGGTTACGATACCCATAATGTAGTTATGATGCTTTTGAGAGGCGGCCATCTCGAAATTGAAAAATGATCACATAATCGTTCTCTGCACCCTCGAGAACCTCGGATACGATACCCAAAATGTAGTTATCATAATTTTGAGCGGCGGCCATCTTGAATTTCAAAAATGATCACCAAATCGTTCTCTGCACCCTCGAGAACCTCAGGTACGATACCCAAAATGTAGTTATCATAATTTTGTGCGGCAGCCATCTTGGATTTCAAAAATGATCACAGAATTGTTCTCTGCACCCTCGAGAACCTCGGGCACGATATCCATATTGCTAAAATCATAATTTTGTGCGGCGGCCATCTTGGATTTGAAAAATTCTCACTAAATCGTTCTCTGCACCCTCGAGAAACTCGGTTACGATATCCATATTGCTGAAATCATACTTTTGGGCGGCGGCCATCTTGGATTTGAAAAATGATCACAAAATCGTTCTCTACACCCTCAAGAACCTCGGATACGATACCCATAATGTAGTTATCATAATTTTGAGCGGCGGCCATCTTGGATTTCAAAAATGATCACAGAATTGTTCTCTGCACCCTCGAGAACCTCGGACACGATTTCCACATTGCTAAAATCATAATTTTTTGCGGCGGCCATCTTGGATTTGAAAAATGATCACCAAATCGTTCTCTGCACCCTCGAGAACCTCGGATACGATACCCATAATGTAGTTATCATACTTTTGAGCGGTGTCCATCTTGGATTTGAATAATGATCACAAAATCGTTCTCAGCACCCTCGAGAACTTCGGTTACGAGACTCATAATGTAGTTATCATGCTTTTAAGGGCCGGCCAACTTGGATTTGAAAAATGATCCCAAAATCGTTCTATGCACCCTCGAAACCTCTGATACGATACCCATAATGTAGTTATCTTACTTTTGAGCGGCGGCCATATTGGATTTGAAAAATGATCACAAAATCGTTCTCTGCACCCTCGAGAACCTTTGATACGATACCCATAATGTAGTTATAATACTTTTGAGCGGCGGCCATCTTGGATTTTCAAAATGATCACAAAATAGTTCTGTCCACTCTCGAGAACCTCGGATACAATACCCATATTTTTGTGATCATAATCTTGCACGGCGGCTATCTTGGATATGAAAAATGATCACAAAATCGTTCTCAGCACGCTCGAGAACCTCGGATACGATGCCCATATTTTTGTGATCATAATATTGTACGGCGGCTATCTTGGATTTGAAAAATGATCACAAAATCGTTCTGTCCAATCTCGAGAACCTCGGATACGATACCCATATTTTTGTGATCATAATCTTGCACGGCGGCCATCTTGGATATGAAAAATGATCAGAAAATCGTTCGCAGCACCCGCGAGAACCTCGGAAGCGATACCCAAATTTTTGTGATCATAATCTTGTACGGCGGCCATCTTGGATTTGAAAAATGATCACATAATCGTAATCAGCACCCTCTAGAACCTCGGATACGATACCCATAATGTAGTTATCATACTTTTGAGCGGCGGCCATCTTGGATTTTAAAACTAATCACAAAATCGTTCTCTGCACCTTCGAGAACCTCTGATACGATACCCATAATGTAGTTATCATAATTTTGAACGGCGGCCATCTCGGATCCAAAAATGACCCCAAAATTGTTTTCTGCACCCTCGAGAACCTCGGACACGATATCAATATTGCTGAAAACATTATTATTTGCGGCAGCCCTCTTGGATTTCAAAAATGATCACAGAATTGTTCTCTGCACCCTCGAGAACCTCGGACACGATATCCATATTGCTAAAATCATACTATTGTGCGGCAGCCATCTTGGATTTGAAAAATGATCACCAAATCGTTCTCTGCCATCTTGGATTTGAAAAATGTTCACAAAATCGTTCTCTGCACCCTCGAGAACCTCGGATACGATACCCATAATGTAGTTATCATACTTTTGAGCGGCGGCCATATTGGATTTTAAAAATGATCACCAAATCGTTCTCTGCACCCTCGAGAACCTCAGGTACGATATCCATATTGCTGAAATCATAATTTTGTGAGGCGGCCATCTTGGATTTGAATAATGATCACCAAATCGTTCTCTGCACCCTCGAGAACCTCGGGTACGATATCCATATTGCTGAAATCATAATTATGTGCGGCGGCCATCTTGGATTTGAAAAATGATCACCAAATCGTTCTCAGCACCCTCGAGAACCTCGGATACGATACCAATAATGTAGTTATAATTCTTTTGAGCGGCGGCCATCTTGGATTAGTAAAATGATCACAAAATCGTTCTCTGCACCCTCTAGAACCTCGGATACGAAACCCATAATGTAGTTATCATAATTTTGAGCGGCGGCCATCTCGGATTCAAAAATGATCCCAAAATCATTCTCTGCACCCTCGAGAATCTCGGACACGATATCCATATTGCTGAAATCATTATTGTTTGCGGCAGCCCTCTTGGATTTCAAAAATGATCATAGAATTGTTCTGAGCACTCTCGAGAACCTCGGATACGATACCCATAATGAAGTTATCATGCTTTTAAGGGCCAGCCATCTTGGATTTGAAAAATGATCCCAAAATCTTTCTCAGCACCCTCGAGAACCTCGGTTACGATACCCATAATGTAGTTATCAAGCTTTTAAGGGCCGGCCATCTTTGATTTGAAAAATGATCCCAAAATCTTTCTCTGAACCCACGTGAACCTCTGATACGATACCCATAATGAAGTTATCATTATTTTGAGCGGCGGCCATCTTGGATTTAAATATGATCCCAAAATTGTTTTCTGCACCCTCTAGAACCTCGGACTCGATATCCATATTGCTGAAAACATTATTGTTTGCGGCAGCCCTCTTGGAATTCAAAAATGATCACAAAGTCGTTCTCAGCACCATCGAGAACCTCGGATACGATACCCATAATATAGTAATCATACTTTTAAGCGGCGGCCATCTTGGATTTGAAAAATGATCACAAAATCGTTCTCTGCACCCTCAAGAACCTCGGATACGATACCCATAATGTAGTTATCATAATTTTGAGCGGCGGCCATCTTGGATTTCAAAAATGATCACAGAATTGTTCTCTGCACCCTCGAGAACCTCGGACACGATTTCCACATTGCTAAAATCATAATTTTTTGCGGCGGCCATCTTGGATTTGAAAAATGATCACCAAATCGTTCTCTGCACCCTCGAGAACCTCGGATACGATACCCATAATGTAGTTATCATACTTTTGAGCGGCGGCCATCTTGTATTTGAAAAGTGATCACCAAATCGTTCTCTGCACCCTCGAGAATCTCGGACACGATATCCATATTCCTGAAATCATAATTTTGTGCGGCGGCCATCTTAGATTTGAAAAATGTTCACAAAAACGTTCTCAGCACCCTCGAGAACCTCTGATACGATACCCATAATGTAGTTAGAATACTTTTGAGCGGCGGCTATCTTGGATTTTAAAAATGATCACAAAATAGTTCTGTCCACTCTCGAGAACCTCGGATACAATACCCATATTTTTGTGATCATAATCTTGCACGGCGGCTATCTTGGATATGAAAAATGATCACAAAATCGTTCTCAGCACCCTCGAGAACCTCGGATACGATACCCATATTTTTGTGATCATAATTTTGTGCGGCGGCCATCTTGGATTTGAAAAATGATCACAAAATCGTTCTGTGCACTCTCGAGAACCTCGGATACGATACCCATATTTTTGTGATCATAATCTTGCACGGCGGCCATCTTGGATATGAAAAATGATCAGAAAATCGTTCGCAGCACCCGCGAGAACCTCGGATGCGATACCCAAATTTTTGTGATCATAATCTTGTACGGCGGCCATCTTGGATTTGAAAAATGATCACATAATCGTATTCAGCACCCTCTAGAACCTCGGATACGATACCCATAATGTAGTTATCATACTTTTGAGCGGCGGCCATCTTGGATTTTAAAACTGATCACAAAATCGTTCTCTGCACCTTCGAGAACCTCTGATACGATACCCATAATGTAGTTATCATAATTTTGAACGGCGGCCATCTCGGATCCAAAAATGATCCCAAAATTGTTTTCTGCACCCTCGAGAACCTCGGACACGATATCAATATTGCTGAAAACATTATTATTTGCGGCAGCCCTCTTGGATTTCAAAAATGATCACAGAATTGTTCTCTGCACCCTCGAGAACCTCGGACACGATATCCATATTGCTAAAATCATACTATTGTGCGGCAGCCATCTTGGATTTGAAAAATGATTACCAAATCGTTCTCTGCCATCTTTGATTTGAAAAATGTTCACAAAATCGTTCTCTGCACCCTCGAGAACCTCGGATACGATACCCATAATGTAGTTATCATACTTTTGAGCGGCGGCCATATTGGATTTTAAAAACGATCACCAAATCGTTCTCTGCACCCTCGAGAACCTCAGGTACGATATCCATATTGCTGAAATCATAATTTTGTGCGGCGGCCATCTTGGATTTGAATAATGATCACCAAATCGTTCTCTGCACCCTCGAGAACCTCGGGTACGATATCCATATTGCAGAAATCATAATTATGTGCGGCGGCCATCTTGGATTTGAAAAATGATCACAAAATCGTTCTCAGCACCCTCGAGAACCTCGGATACGATACCAATAATGTAGTTATAATTCTTTTGAGCGGCGGCCATCTTGGATTAGTAAAATGATCACAAAATCGTTCTCTGCACCCTCGAGAACCTCGGATACGAAACCCATGACACAACCGGTGACCAGGTTCTCGATAGAGTTAGGAAAGCAGTAGATGCCAAGGAGGGTTGGGTCAGGGTTGAAAAAGTAAGAAAAGCCAAAGACAGAAAAATTATATTGGGTTTCAAAACAAAAGAGGAAAGAAAGAAAGTAAGAGACAGATTGGAAAGTAAAGGGATAAATCTCACAGTTGAAGAGGTAAAAAATAAGGACCCGCTTCTGATCCTCAAAGGCGTCCTAATGGCCAATACCGACGATGACGTCCTCAAAGCTATTAGGAACCAAAACCATCGCCTGTTCAAGGACCTAGGCGAGGACGAAGACAGGGTAGATATAAAGTATTCCCGTAAGGCAAGAAATCCTTATACTCGCCACATTGTAATAAGTGTCTCGCCGACCATCTGGCAAAGGGCAACTGAAAGCGGTTATCTGCATATAGATCTCCAAAGAATACGGGTAGAAGATCAAACCCCACTCATTCAATGTACGCGGTGCCTAGGGTACGGCCACAGCAAGCGGCACTGTAAGGATACAATCGACCTGTGTAGCCATTGCGGTGGTCCCCACCTAAGGACAACGTGTGCAGATTGGCTAGCAGGAGCGTTACCAAACTGCCGAAACTGTGTAAAGGCAAATCTGGGTCATGCAGAACATAACGCTTTCAGTACAGAATGCCCAATAAGGAGGAAATGGGACGAACTGGCCCGTTGCACTGTGGCATATTGCTAAAGGCACCCCAGGCAAACAAACTCGATTCGTAATCTTACAAGCCAACTTACAAAGAAAAAAACTGGCAACAAATGAATTACTTATCGAAGCCAAGAAACGTGGAGCGGCCATTGCACTCCTTCAGGAACCCTACGTGGGTGGGTTAAGAAGTATGAGATGCCACAAAGGCGTTCGTATCTTCCAATGTGCTGATGTAGGAAATGGCACGGTCAAGTCTGCCATAGCCATCTTTAATGCAGACTTGAACATAACACAGTATCCAAAGCTTACTACAAGCAACATCGTTGTGGTTGGGATTAAAACCAGCACTTGGGAGATGACACTCGCTTCTCTGTACTTTGAGCCGGACCAATCACTTGATCCCTTTTTAGCCCACTTAAAGAAAATAAAACGAGAGATTAAACCCCAAAAATGGTTAGTTGGCGGAGATATAAACGCGAAAAGCTTATGGTGGGGAAGCCAAACAACTGATAACAGAGGTGACGAAATATTGGGAGCGCTTACAGAGCTAGATCTGAACATAATGAACAAAGGGGAAACACTAACTTTTGATACAATCAGAGGAGGAAAGCGATTCAGTAGCTATGTCGATATTACGGCATGCTCGACAAACATTCTGGACCTGGTAGACGACTGGAAGGTAGTCGAGGGACTCACAAGCTCCGACCACAACGGCATCGCATTTCACATATACTTACAGAAACCACAAGATACACAGATAATTAGAACTACACGAATTTACAACACAAAAAAGGCGAATTGGACCCAATTTCATACGAAGCTGGGCCAGTTAAAAGCCGATAACCAAATGACTTTACACAAAATAGATCATATAAATAACACCAACCAACTAGAACAAATAATAAAAAACTACACAGATATTATAACACAAACATGTACACACATAATACCCAAAGTAAAACAAAAAACAACACTTGCGTTGCCGTGGTGGACGGAAGAACTAGCACAAATGAAAAGAGAAGTAGCTACCAGAAAACGAAGAATTAGATGTGCGGCTTCAGTTCGTAGAACAAAGGTCGTTGCCGAATATCTCGAACTAAAACAAAAATACGAATCGCTTGCAACCCGTTCCCAAATCGAAAGTTGGAAATCGTTTTGTGAGAAACAGGAGAGGGAGAGTGTCTGGGAGGGGATCTACAGAGTTATCGGGAGAACCACGCGCAGAGAGGAAGACTTGCCAATGGAAAGGGACGGAGAAATACTCGACGCAAAAGGATCTGTCGAGCTACTGGCAAATACTTTCTACCCCGATGACCTTGAAGATGGAGATAACCCTCATCATTCCCAGGTCCGTGAACAGGCCAACAGAGTAAACAGGGAAAGACAGGATAACTTTAACGATCCACCGTTTACAATGAGTGAACTGAAATGGTCGATGAAATCATTCAACCCCAAGAAGGCCCCAGGAGCTGATGGACTCACTGCAGATATATGCTGTCGGGCAATAGAAAATGATCCCGAATTATTCTTGCGGATCATAAATAGATGCCTCGAGCAGTGTTACTTCCCTGAAGCCTGGAAAGAAGCCGTAGTCATCGTGCTCAGGAAACCAGGGAAATCAAATTACTGCAACCCAAAGGCTTATCGGCCTATCGGCCTACTGCCACTGCTAGGTAAGATTTTTGAGAAGATGCTGGTGCGCCGCCTGAAGTTCCATTTATTGTCAAAAATGAGTACTCGCCAGTACGGATTCATGCCACAAAGGAGCACCGAGGACTCCCTCTATGACTTGATGCAATACATCCGCACCAAGCTGGATGAAAAGAAATTAGTAACACTCGTTTCCCTTGACATAGAGGGAGCCTTCGATAGCGCTTGGTGGCCAGCAATAAGGATCCGACTGGCTGAGGAAAATTGCCCCTTGAACCTGAGAAAAATTATAGATAGTTACCTTAGTAACAGAAAGGTAAGGGTCCGATACGCAGGAGAAGAGTTCTGTAAAGAAACAAAAAAGGGCTGCGTCCAAGGATCTATTAGCGGTCCACTATTATGGAACCTTCTATTAGACCCTTTACTCAAGGGCCTTGACAAAATTGGAATCTACTGTCAGGCCTTTGCAGATGATGTGTTGCTGGTATTCGACGGCAAAACAGCACTAGATATTGAAGTACAAGCGAATAGTGCTCTCAGGCTTGTTTGGGAGTGGGGTGTACAGAATAAGCTTAAATTTGCCCCACATAAGACCAATGCAATGACCATCACACGTAAACTTAAATACGACACCCCACGCCTGAACATGGGCGGGATCGATATTGCCATCTGCAACGAAATAAAAATTCTAGGTGTAACATTGGATGGCAAACTTACCTTTAACACGCATGTCTCCAATGTCTGCAGAAGGGCGATAGCCATATACAACCAACTATCCAGGGCAGCAAAAAGCACTTGGGGCCTTCACCCAGATATAATACGCATTATTTATCTCGCTACAGTGGAGCTAGTGGTTCTATACGCCGCTAGTGTATGGGCTCCTGCAGCTGCTAAATTGGGGGTAGTGAAGCATTTGGGTACGGTCCAACGGGGATTTGCCCAGAAGTGTCACGATTTTGAGTCGCTCCGCAGTCTTAAAATTCTATAAAAAGGTTTTTTCGCGAAAATATACGCGAGTGATATATCATCAGAAGCGCGCAAAAAATAGCCAGTGAATAGTGAAAGTGTGGTGACAATCGGTGCTTTTTTGGAGTTTTTTTTTTAGTAAAAAACCAAAAATCGAAACTATACAGTCAAATTGTGCCAAAACAAGATCTGTAACGTATTGTTTTAGATCTGTGGTTTTGTGCACCTTATCAGCCCTCATTCTTGGAGACCTTTTCCCAAATTTTCTGGAGAGGACCCGAGGAAGAGGAGGAAAAAATCTAATTTGCGGCTGAACAAGACTTGAAAAGTATCAAATTTTGATTGTGATCCTATGCACTACATCTGACTCCTTCGTTGGAGACCACTCCCAGACTTTTCTGGTGAGACATCGAAGTAGGAGAAGAAGAATACAAATTTGCGCTTAAACAGGATCGCCAATCCACAGTTAACAAAATACTATCCTGTG
This sequence comes from Leptidea sinapis, assembly GCF_905404315.1. Classification (NCBI taxonomy): domain Eukaryota; kingdom Metazoa; phylum Arthropoda; class Insecta; order Lepidoptera; family Pieridae; genus Leptidea; species Leptidea sinapis. The sequence goes on along the minus strand of NC_066305.1, from coordinate 9,544,169 downwards.
CCCCTCGTTAATACCTACCTTTTGAGACCCCTTACAGATTTTTGCGGCAAGGCCTCGAAGTAGGAGGGGCAAAAAAACATCATCCAGGTGTAAGCCATCTCAGCCATCTGAAGAGTCCCACTGGATCCAAAGGTATCAGAAGATCGGCCGTGACGAGCTCTCCACGAAGACATTTAAACTTTGAAATTTGAACAAAATTAACACTAAAAACAAGCTTTTTTGCGTTTTGAATACAAAAAACTTAAATTGGTAATTAATAAATTAACTGTAAAAATACATCAAAAAATTAAGTGCGGGATATTGTTGATAAGAGCTTTTTACACTCTTTTCAGCCATATCAATCAATCTGACGTATCTTTATAGACAAAGGTACAATTAGCATTACAAAGTTACAATTTGCAGTTTATAACAGCAGAATAGAACTTTGTAAAATTTTGTCCATCCCAGTTACCTGAAGAGTCCGACTAGATCAAAGGGTATCAAAAGATCGGCTGTGACGAGCTCTTCACGAACATATAAACCACCTGGAATTTAAACAAAATTTACACTGAAAACAACCCTTTTTGCGTTTTAATAATTGAAAACTTAAGTTTGTAATTGCTATATTAAGTGTAACATTAGTCTGGTGATCAATTGCTTGGTGTTGTTGAAAAGAACTTTTTACACTCTTTTTGGATACATCAAGCAATTTGACGTACCTTAATATACTTAGGTATAAACGGCTTTACAAAGTTACTATTTACAGTTTACAACAGCAAAATAGAACTTTGTAAAATTTTGATTAGATTATTTATAACGGGGGGTAATTTTGCGTTGACACTTCGAACTCTTTATTTTAGTGTTTTTTCTTTTTAATTACTTCAATTTAAAAATAGCAATAAGACATAATTAGTCTTTACCTTTTTTAGGTAAAACCAATTAGTTAGGTAAAGTTAGTTACATAAGTGTAAAACATTATATAGAATCATAGTTTTATGTTTTGCTGACTACAGCTATTGTCTGCAGTGCTTGTTTTTGTTTTTACTTTGTTATTTTTAGCGAACTAACTTTTGATGAGCACGGTGACGGACAAATATATATTTTAAATTTTTACATTTATTTGAATAAAACTATTGGACACACATTTAGACGACATAATTATACATACCTGGACGACATATTATTATAATATAATATTTATATTTAAACACTAAAACCTTATTTACAACTTTTACAAACTTATTTTATTAATATTTTTAAACAGTATTGACACTTACCTCCGGCATGTTTAGAACACCCAGCAAGCAATCTGGTAGCAATGACGAGGAGCAAAGGTCGCCCCCAAAGACAGTCACCTTAACATCAAAAGTGAGAAAAAGCATAGGACAATGGGAGGCGGCGGGCTCTGAACGATCCACGTCTCCTCCTATAAGTACCAATCAGGTAGAGTCTGCTAAAGCCAGGGCTTCCAGGACATTGTCTCTTGACGGCGAACCGAAAGCGAATAAAAAGACTGAATCCAGTATTACGCCAAAGACGAAGTTCACCGACAAGACATCGGAAGCCCGGGCCTACCTCAATAAGGCCAAGCTTCATTTAAGTAATTCAAGGAATTTGAAAGCAGAATTAAAGAATGGAGTTATTGAGGCGGTCGAAAAACTTTATCAAATAGTTAAGGAATTGGAAGCAAGATTAAAAGACGGTAAAAAGCAAGGAAAGGCTGATCAAAGTATAAATATAGAACATGAGATATCAACTGAGAGTACAACAACAATCTTGAAACAACTAGCGGATACGACCAAAAGCGTACAGGAAAATAATGAGAAACTGGATGAACTGCGTATCGTTATAGAAAGACAGACTACAAAGCAGACTCAACAAACGTACGCAAGTGTGACATCAAATGATATTAAGACAAGATACGAAAAGACAGCGTTGCACTCAATTATAGTAGCATCGGAGGACGTAAATGACACGGGGGAGACAGTCTTAAGTAAGATCAGAGATACCATAGATGCGAAGGATGGTTGGGTCAAGGTGGAAAGGATAAGGAAGGCAAAAGATAGAAAGATCATCATGAGCGTTGGGAGTAGAGAAGAGCGAGATCAAATAAAAGATAGACTAGAAAAAGCAGGCAACCACCTTACATGTGAAGAGGTGAAGAACAAAGATCCGCTCCTTATTTTGATGAACGTACTTTCGGTTCACAATGATTCCGATATTCTAAAAGCTCTTCGAAACCAGAATAGGAACATCTTTGGGACTCTGGAACAGACAGAGGACAGAATTGAAGTTAAGTATAGGAAGAGAGCAAGGAATCCCTTGACCAACCACGTTATCCTTAGGGTATCTTCAGCAATTTGGAAGCGGGCGACTGAAGCAGGGTCTATGCATATTGACCTGCAAAAGGTTAAGGTTGCAGACCAGTCCCCCTTGGTCCAATGCACGAGATGCCTGGGGTACGGTCACGGGAAACGTTACTGCAAAGAGACCATCGACTCTTGCAGTCACTGTGGAGGCCCGCACCTCAGAAATGAATGTGCTGACTGGTTGGCCGGGATAGAGCCCTCTTGTAAAAATTGTAAAACCGCGAGGCATGACCGCTCGGAGCACAATGCGTTCAGCCAGGACTGCCCAATTAGAAGGCGTTGGGATGGGTTGGCACGTTCATCGATAGCATATTGCTGAGGGCACCCAAAACAGAACAACTAAGTATCTTATTCTTCAGACAAATTTACAAAGAAAAAGGTTAGCAACGGACGAACTTGTAGTGGAAGCATGCAAGAGAGGGGCTGCACTTGCGCTACTACAGGAACCATATATAGGGGGATGCAAAAGATTAAAAAATTATAAAGGAGTACGAATTTTTCAGGACGCTGGCGAAGACACGGTTAAAGCAGCAATCGCCGTTTTCGACCCCAACATTCTAGTTACTCAACACCCACAATTAACAACACCTAATATTGTGGTGATAGGAGTACAAGCAGGTCCCTGGAAAGTCAAGTTCGTCTCCTTTTATTTCGAACCAGACAAATCTATTGACCCCTATTTGAAACACTTAAGGAAAATCAGAACACAAATCGGTGCGGACTTTCTCATCATCGGTGGAGACTCCAATGCCAAAAACCCCTGGTGGGGGGGAAATAGTATGGATATAAGAGGCGAAAATTTTTTAGGTACTCTAGACGAAATGGAATTACACGTACTAAACACTAACAACCAACCTACATTTGACACGATGCGAGGAGGACAGCGTTATACTAGCTTCATTGACGTGACAGCTTGCTCGACAAATCTAATAGATAAAATAGATGAGTGGAAAGTGGACGAAACCCTCACCAGCTCTGACCACAATGGTATATCTTTCGAAGCTAAGTTAATAAAATGTGATGCCGTTGGTGTTTCCAGGACAACGCGAATATTCAATACTAGAAAAGCCAATTGGAATCAGTTTCGTGAGAAAATGGTTCAATTGACGCAAAGCCGAAACTTAACTCCTGGAGGCATCAATGACATTAAAGCCACTGAACATCTAGATGGAATAGTAAAGACATACACGGATCTCATTACCATAGCGTGTAATGAAAACATTCCGAAAAAGAAAAATTACATTAAAGCGCACTTACCCTGGTGGTCTGAAGAGCTGAAAAGACTGAAGAGGGAGACAGCCACTCTGAAGAACAGGATTCCACGAGCAGCTCCTGTACGGCGAGCCAGAGTAGTCGAAGAGTACCTAAAAAAGAAAAAAGAATATGAGTCAGAAGTAATAGCAGCACAAATAACGAGTTGGAAGGAATTCTGCGGAAAACAAGATCGAGAAAGCGTCTGGGAAGGTATCTATAGGGTAATAAGTCGTACCAAAAAGCGTGAAGAGGATATCCCACTGGAGCTAGATGGACGCAGCCTAAACCCTGAAGAATCGGCACGGCTATTGGCCGATACCTTCTACCCGGAAGATAACGAGGAAGATGAAAATCAGGAACATCGACAAGTCAGATTCCTAGCGGACAGAATCAATGAGGTCAATAACAGCGGTGAAACAAAAGATCCACCTTTCACGCTAACAGAGTTAATAGCCGCAACGAATTCCTTCAACCCGAAGAAAGCACCTGGTTCAGATGGACTCACAGCTGACATCTGCAGGAATGCCATCAGCGCAAACCCAGAAATACTCTTGGCCATTATAAATAAGTCCCTTGAACTCGCCTACTTCCCAAAGAGCTGGAAAGACGCAGTAGTCATAATACTAAGAAAACCACAGCGGGGAAACTATAAAACACCAAAAGCATACCGACCTATAGGACTCTTACCGGTGCTAGGGAAAATATATGAGAAGATGGTCATGACAAGAATACGACATCACATAATACCCCACATGAGTACCCGCCAGTACGGCTTCATGCCCCAGAGGAGCACCGAGGATTCCCTCTATGACCTAATGAAATATATAAGAAAGCACTTGGAACTAAAGAAAATTATAAACATCGTATCATTGGACATAGAGGGAGCCTTCGACAGCGCATGGTGGCCGAAGATCAGAATTCGGCTGGCGGAAGAAATGTGCCCCATCAATATGAGACGTGTCATAGACAGCTATCTGAAGGACAGATACATCACAGTCAGATATGCAGACAAAGAGGACCGAAAGGCCACCCACAAGGGATGTGTTCAAGGTTCTATTGGAGGGCCACTGCTCTGGAATTTATTGCTTGACCCGCTTCTTAAAGGCTTGGAGAGTAGAGGGGATTATGGACAAGCGTTTGCGGACGACATAGTCCTAGCTTTTCACGGGGATACAGCTGCTGAAATACAAAAACAAGCCAACGACACTTTGGAATACGTCCGGACATGGGGTATCGCAAATAAGCTGAAATTTGCACCTCAAAAAACAAATTCGATGCTCATTACGAGAAAGCTAAAATACGATACCCCATGCCTGAGCATGGGAGGGAAACCTATAAATACTGTGAGGGAAATAAAAATTCTTGGGGTGATTATTGACGAGAAATTAACTTTCAATGAACATATAAATAAAGCATGTACAAAAGCAGTGGCTACTTACAAGCAATTAAATAGAGCGGCCAAAATATCTTGGGGGCTCCACACAGATGTTTTGAAAACAATATATAAAGCCACAGTAGAACCTATTTTATTATATGCCTCTAGTGTTTGGGCACCAGCAGTGAACAAGGCGTTCATAAAAAAGAAATTAAATAGTGTGCAAAGAGGTTTCGTTCAAAAAATTTGCAAGTCTTACAGAACCGTTTCCTTAAACTCTGCACTCGCATTAACCGGAATCCTACCCTTAGACATTAGAATAAAGGAATCAGCCACTCTTTATGAGGCAAAAAGAGGTCTACCAGTGGAGGAAATCGGTGACAGAGAGGTGGAAACCAGAGTTGCTGCAACCAGTCACCCGCACCCAGCCACACAGACAAGCCTGGAGTTCCGCACCCTTGAAGATCAGATCCAAGTAGATGAGAACAGCGATTTTGATGTGAGGATCTTCACAGACGGTAGTAAGATTGGCGGCAGGGTTGGAGCTGCCCTATCCTTATGGAATAGGGAATCTGAAATCAAAGCCGTCAAACTTAGTCTCGCACCGTACTGTACTGTGTACCAGGCGGAACTCCTTGCATTATGTGAGGCGACGAAACTAGCACTGCGAAGGACTGAAGGCAGCATTGCAATCTACAGCGACTCAATGGCAGCACTGCAAACCTTGACAAACCTAGATTCCACGCACCAACTCGCAGTCCAAGCCAGGAAGAACATGCAAACGTTATCTCAGGATAATAAAACTGTTGATTTATACTGGATAAAAGCGCATGCTGGCTTGGACGGCAATGAAAGGGCTGATCAACTCGCTAAGGAAGCAGCCCAAAAAATCAAAACGCGTCCTAACTACGATAAGTGCCCCACTTCCTACATAAAAAGGTGCATAAGAGGCAGGTCCCTAATAGAGTGGGACAATAGGTATAAACTAGAACACACTGCTCAAACCACAAAAATATTTTTTCCAGATACCTATATAGCTCATAAAATTGCGAGAAAAATCCAACCTACTGGAGTTCTGACACAAGTCCTTACTGGGCATGGTGGATTCTCAGCCTATCTGCACCGTTTTGGGTGCAAGGAGAGTCCATCATGCATCTGCCAACCCGATAGTGACGAGACCCCACTGCACGTGCTCATCGACTGTCCTGTTCACGACTTAGATCGATATAATATCGAACAAGAAATAGACAGCAAAATCACTCTAGAAAATATAAGTAATATAATGTTAGGAAATCATAGAGAAAAATTTATAAAATATTGTATTAATATAGTTATGAAAGTAATAAAACGCAATAAGACAGATTAAGTAATAGTATGTTAATAAAATATTATGTATATATTTTAAGATAACATATGAACAATATTAGAATAAGTAAAAATAAATGTAATATAGTTATAATCTAATAACGTAAGATAAAGAAAACTAGAAAGTATCCCTATTGAATTTCGATGGTTTACGAATGAACAACAACTGTAAAATAGTAATGTAAATAAAGAAAGTGTACCAATTATTATCCTAAAATAAATTAAGTATATATAGGAGCATAGGCGGCAATCCCAGCCGTAACAGTAAAAGTGATTGATGTATGAAAGAGTACGTATGAAGAATGAAAGTACGAGAGGTATAAAAGCGAGAACTTGTCTGAATGAGTCAAATAGATATAAAAAGACTGCGGCCTTCATTGCCGGAGGTATAAGAAAAAAAAAAAAAAAAAAAAAAAAAAAAAAAACTAACCTAACCTAACCTAACCTAACCTAACCTAACCTAACCTAACCTAACCTAACCTAACCTAACCTAACCTAACCTAACCTAACCTAACCTAACCTAACCTAACCTAACCTAACCTAACCTAACCTAACCTAACCTAACCTAACCTAACCTAACCTAACCTAACCTAACCTAACCTAACCTAACCGTCGCAGTCTGATCACGGTCGTGTTAACAGCTAAATCGGATCGCTCCGCAGTCGAAAAATCTTAGAGGTGGTATTTTTGGTGCGTACATAGTGTTGCTGTATATCATTTGACGCGTTTCAAAGTGGTGAATCCAGTGATATAATTTGTTTGAAGATCGCAGTGTAAGAAGTGAGAAAAAGTGTAAAAAATCTTGTTGTTTAGGTTACAATTAGTGAAAAAGTGAACCACACAAAAAGTAAAGGGGTAACGTACTTATTTAAATTTATTTATCGTTAGGTCTCATTTAAACAAAGATTTTGATACCACAAACAGAAATTTCCGGCCACGCGCGACAATATAATAAGGATTTTTCCTAAAACCACGTGGCACGTGATTAGTGTTCCCGGAGAAGTAGCGGATCGTGCAATACCTTTTCAGGAAGCGCTTAACAAAATAATTCTGAAGCCGTTTAAAGCGTGGAGATCGGAGCATCCCACGTGAAGTTATCCCACCCGGAAGAATTGAAGAAGAAAATTCTAGGTTGTTTTTGCAACAATTAAGTGTAGTACACACACATCGAATAATAACAGTGCAGTACACTCACATCACATAATAACAGTGCACGATTTAAATAAATTTCAAACATGTCGTCGCCGATGAAAGCTAGAGAACGCTACAACGCTGCAATGGAAGTGCTTGACAAGTCCAAGAGTATCACACCAACAACCAAGAAGGTAATTTCTGATGCCCTGGTATACATTTATGACTATATTAAGGAAATCAATAGTGAATATCTTGCAGCAAAGAGGGAATTAGAAAAAACGAAGGAAATAAATACGGAGCTCTTAGACGCCCGTCAAAGTGAAGAAGTAAAAGCCCTCAAAAATTTAGACCAGCTCCTGCAAGGTGTAAAGGCCCTGGAGACAAAGAGTAATACGATCCATGAAAATATCGAGCGCATCGCCGCAAAAACAGTGCAGATGTCGGATGCACCGCGGGCAGCCGCTGTACCGCTGACTTATGCGGGAGCAGTTGCCAGGGGCCTTAGAACACCCAGCCACTCATTGATTGTCAGTAGCACTTCAACATCTGATACGAGTGAAAACGTTCTGAACAAAATACGAACTGCAGTGGATCCCACCAAAACCGGAGCAAGGGTCGATGGCGTCCGCCGAGTTCGCAACCAGCGAGTTGTTCTGACATGTGCGTCGAGGGAAGAGGTGGAATTTGTAACTAGTAGGCTCAAGAGCAACCCGGAACTTACATTTCAGGAAGCTAAGGGGAGAAATCCACTTATCATTATTAAAGACGTACTGGCAGACCTCAAGGACGAAGACGTCCTTGGGGCATTAAAGGCCCAAAACAAAATGATATTTTCCGGGCTCTCCGAAGAAGAGCAGTCAATCGAGATTAAGTTCCGTCGAAGAAACCGAAACCCGAACATTAACCACATTGTGATGCGAGTTGCTCCAAAGCTGTGGCAGCGAATGACAGCCGAAGGTTCTGTCCACATTGACCTCAAGCGGTCAACCGTGGAGGACTTCTCGCCTGTCATCCAATGTACCCGATGTCTTGGCTTCGGGCACGGACGACGTAATTGCAAAGAGACTGCCAGCCTCTGCAGCCACTGTGGAGGCCCTCATCTACGACACGACTGCCCTCACTACCTTGTGGGAGAACAGCCGTGTTGCTCTAATTGTCGGGCCGCAGGTCTCGAAAGGACAGACCACGGGGCCTTCAGTGACGAATGTCCGGTCCGTCGCAAATGGGATTCGATTGCCCGCATGAGCGTGGCATATTGTTGAATGTTTTTATTTTTAAAACAATCTAATAATTATTATGGGCTATTAATTATCAAATAATATAAATAAATGTAAGTTCATCTTTTAAAATAATAATATAATATCTATGTCATTGCCTTGTAATAAATTTATAGTCACATTAATCAAATAAATCATATGGAAAATTTAGTGTAAAGCACTGATTATATCTAATTAATTATTATAACTATGTAATGAAATGGCATAAATTCACATACTATAGCAACCTACTGGAATTTTAGTATCATAATAATATTAGTAGTCGTTATTCACAGTAGTAATATTAATTTAATTAATTTAATTACTTATATTAAAAATATTGTGTAGAATAGATATTGAAATTGTTAATAGTATTGTATTTTAAATATTACAATACTTATTGTATATACTTATAAACAACCTTCTAAGTTGTAACTGTGAAATAATTTAATGCATAATGCAATAATAATAATGTATTTAATTAACTGTATCACATAAAACACTAAGTTGTAAGAACTGATTATATCCAATTAATGATTATTATTATTATTAAATAAATAACGTTAGCATAAATATTATAATAACTCAGTGAAAAGTGTTAGCATCATTAAAAGAATAATTGTTGTTCGTTGTATACTAAAGGCAATTCCTTAAAGAAATGAAACGTTTATATAGATCACAGTTCATGGAAGTAAAGGCAAAGTAAACCAATTTGTTAAATATACATTTAAATTTGTAATAGTAGTAAATATAGACACAAGTGATTGAATAGTTAATAGTACTGTATAAATAAATAATCAAAATTTAAATATATTAAAACAGCGAATCGTCGTAAATAGTCTTGTAAGATACGTGGGTAAGCTCTTTTGTGTTAGATATAAGTGAACTATGCTTTCACCATATGTATATATATATATATGCATATTAGTATAGAATATTTAAATATTATTACATATAGAATGTATTATATTATAATCGTACGTATAGGATTAACGGAAATGCTATCACATCTATGTTCATAGATGGACCAAGCATACCCATGCCGATGATATTAAGTGTTATGTACATAATTAATTTTTTTTTAGACCTACGTAAAAATTAAATTGTGTATTTATACATAATCTTTATATTTTGTATTTCATACGGGTAGCCGCAACGTATAAAAAAAAAAAAAAAAAAAAAAAAAAAAAAAAAGTCGAAATGGCACCCTTATTTTCAATTAATCATTTAGAAATTATTGTCATTGTCAATATTCGTTACTAGTAAATGTATTATATCTTTTGTCTAAATATTTATATAGTGAAAACGTTACGTATATGTAAATATATTGTTAATATTAATCATTGTCAAATTTCAGTATGAATGTATAAGTATCATGTAAGAAACAAAGTTTGCAAGTTAGCGACTCTATTGTATAAAATTAATTGATCAGCAAGATCTTAAGGAATAAGGTATCATAAACATTAGCTATATTCTTAACGTGATCAGCACAAAAATGTAGGTAATTTCAAAAACAGGATCACAATTCCTTCCGCGTGATGGGAGGAGAGCACTGGGAGACATCATCCCTTGGTGGGTGCTTGTCTATTTTTATTAAAAAAAAAAAAAAAAAAAAAAAAAAAAAACCTAACCTAACCTAACCTAACTTTACGAATCCAAGATGGCCGCCGCTCAAAAGTATGATAACTACATTATGGGTATCGTATCCGAGGTTCTCGAGGGTGCAGAGAACGATTTTGTGATCATTTTTCAAATCCAATATGGCCGCCGCTCAAAAGTAAGATAACTAAATTATGGGTATCGTATCAGAGGTTTCGAGGGTGCTGAGAAAGATTTTGTGATCATTTTTCAAATCCAAGATGGCTGCCGCACAAAATTATGATTGTAGCAATATGGATATCGTGTCCGAAATTCTCGAGGGTGCAGAGAACAATTCTATGATCATTTTTGAAATCCAAGCCATCCTGGAATTGAAAAATGATCACAAAATCGTTCTCTGCACCCTCGATAACCTTGGACATGATATCCATATTGCTAAAATCATAATTTTTGCGGCGGCCATCTTGGATTTCAAAAATGATCACAGAATTGTTCTCTGCACCCTCGATAACCTTGGACACGATATCCATATTGCTAAAATCATAATTTTTTGCGGCGGCCATCTTGGATTTGAAAAATGATCACAAAATCGTTCTCAGCACCCTCGAGAACCTCTGATACGATACCTATAATGTAGTTATAACACTTTTGAGCGGCGGCCATCTTGGATTTGAAAAATGATCACAAAATCGTTCTCTGCACCCTCGAGAACCTCGGATACGATACCCATATTTTTGTACTCATAATCTTGCACGGCGGCCATCTTGGATTTAAAAATGATCCCAAAATTATTTTCTGCACCCTCGAGAACCTCGAACACGATATCCATATTGCTGAAAACATTATTGTATGCGGCAGCCCTCTTGGATTTCAAAAATGATCATAGAATTGTTCTCTGCACCCTCGAGAATTTCGGACACGATATCCATATTGCTACAATCATAATTTTGTGCGGCAGCCATCTTGGATTTGAAAAATGATCACAAAATCTTTCTCAGCACCCTCGAAACCTCTGATACGATACCCATAATGTAGTTATCTTACTTTTGAGCGGCGGCCATATTGGATTTGAAAAATGATCACAAAATCGTTCTCTGCACCCTCGAGCACCTCGGATACGATACCCATAATGTAGTTATCATACTTTTGAGCGGCGGCCATCTTGGATTAGTAAAATGATCACAAAATCGTTCTCTGCACCCTCGAGAACCTCGGATACGAAACCCATAATGTAGTTATCATAATTTTGAGCGGCGGCCATCTTGGATTTCAAAAATGATCACAAAATCGTTCTGTGCACTCTCGAGAACCTCGGATACGATACCCATAATTTTGTGATCATAATCTTGCACGGCGGCCATCTTGGATATGAAAAATGATCAGAAGATCGTTCTCAGCACCCTCGAGAACCTCGGATACGATACCCATATTTTTGTGATCATAATATTGTACGGCGGCCATCTTGGATTTGAAAAATGATCACGAAATCGTATTCAGCACCCCCGAGAACCTCTGATACGATACCCATAATGTAGATATCTTAATTTTGAGCGGCGGCCATCTCGGATTTCAAAATGATCCCAAAATTGTTTTCTGCACCCTCGACAACCTCGGACACGATATCAATATTGCTGAAAACATTATTATTTGCGGCAGCCCTCTTGGATTTCAAAAATGATCACAGAATTATTCTCTGCACCCTCGAGAACCTCGGACACGATATCCATATTGCTAAATTCATAAATTTGTGCGGCGGCCATCTTGGATTTGAAAAATGATCACCAAATCGTTCTCTGCACCCTCGAGAACCTCAGATACGATATCCATATTGCTGAAATCATAATTTTGTGCGGCGGCCATCTTGGATTTGAAAAATGATCACAAAATCGTTCTCAGCACCCGCGAGAACCTCGGATACGATACCCATAATGTAGTTATCATAATTTTGAGCGGCGGCCATCTCGGATTTAAAAATGATCCCAAAATTGTTTTCTGCACCCTCGAGAACCTCGGACACGATATCAATATTGCTGAAAACATTATTATTTGCGGCAGCCCTCTTGGATTTCAAAAATGATCACAGAATTATTCTCTGCACCCTCGAGAACCTCGAACACGATATTCGTATTGCTAAAATCATAAATTTGTGCGGCGGCCATATTGGATTTTAAAAATGATCACCAAATCGTTCTCTGCACCCTCGAGAACCTCAGGTACGATATCCATATTGCTGAAATCATAATTTTGTGCGGCGGCCATCTTGGATTTGAATAATGATCACCAAATCGTTCTCTGCACCCTCGAGAACCTCGGGTACGATATCCATATTGCTGAAATCATAATTTTGTGCGGCGGCCATCTTGGATTTGAAAAATGATCACAAAATTGTTCTCAGCACCCTCGAGAACCTCGGATACGATACCAATAATGTAGTTATAATTCTTTTGAGCGGCGGCCATCTTGGATTAGTAAAATGATCACAAAATCGTTCTCTGCACCCTCGAGAACCTCTGATGCGATATCCATAATGAAGTTATCATAATTTTGAGCGGCGGCCATCTTGGATTTTAAAAATGATCACCAAATCGTTCTGTGCACTCTCGAGAACCTCGGATACGATACCCATAATTTTGTGATCATAATCTTGCACGGCGGCCATCTTGGATATGAAAAATGATCAGAAAATCGTTCTCAGCACCCTCGAGAACCTCGGATACGATACCCATATTTTTGTGATCATAATATTGTACGGCGGCCATCTTGGATTTGAAAAATGATCACGAAATCGTATTCAGCACCCCCGAGAACCTCTGATACGATACCCATAATGTAGTTATCATAATTTTGAGCGGCGGCCATCTCGGATTTAAAAATGATCCCAAAATTGTTTTCTGCACCCTCGACAACCTCGGACACGATATCAATATTGCTGAAAACATTATTATTTGCGGCAGCCCTCTTGGATTTCAAAAATGATCACAGAATTATTCTCTGCACCCTCGAGAACCTCGGACACGATATCCATATTGCTAAATTCATAAATTTGTGCGGCGGCCATCTTGGATTTGAAAAATGATCACCAAATCGTTCTCTGCACCCTCGAGAACCTCAGGTACGATATCCATATTGCTGAAATCATAATTTTGTGCGGCGGCCATCTTGGATTTGAAAAATGATCACAAAATCGTTCTCAGCACCCGCGAGAACCTCGGATACGATACCCATAATGTAGTTATCATAATTTTTAACGGCGGCCATCTCGGATTTAAAAATGATCCCAAAATTGTTTTCTGCACCCTCGAGAACCTCGGACACGATATCAATATTGCTGAAAACATTATTATTTGCGGCAGCCCTCTTGGATTTCAAAAATGATCACAGAATTGTTCTCTGCACCCTCGAGAACCTCGGACACGATATTCATATTGCTAAAATCATAAATTTGTGCGGCGGCCATCTTGGATTTGATAAATGATCACCAAATCGTTCTCTGCACCCTCGTGAACTTCGAATATGATACCCATAATGTAGTTATCATAATTTTGAGCGGCGGCCATCTCGGATTCAAAAATGATCCCAAAATCATTCTCTGCACCCTCGAGAATCTCGGACACGATATCCATATTGCTGAAATCATTATTGTTTGCGGCAGCCCTCTTGGATTTCAAAAATGATCATAGAATCGTTCTGTGCACTCTCGAGAACCTCGGATACGATTCCCATGTTGCTGAAAACATAATTGTTTGCGGCAGCCCTCTTGGATTTCAAAAATTATCACAGAATTGTTCTGAGCACCCTCGAGAACCTCGGATACGATACCCATAATGTTGTTATCATAATTTTGAGCGGCGGCCATCTCGGATTCAAAAATGATCCCAAAATCATTCTCTGCACCCTCGAGAATCTCGGACACGATATCCATATTGCTGAAATCATTATTGTTTGCGGCAGCCCTCTTGGATTTCAAAAATGATCATAGAATTGTTCTGAGCACTCTCGAGAACCTCGGATACGATACCCATAATGTAGTTATCATAATTTTGAGCGGCGGCCATCTCGGATTTAAAAATGATCCCAAAATTGTTTTCTGCACCCTCGAGAACCTCGGACACGATATCAATATTGCTGAAAACATTATTATTTGCGGCAGCCCTCTTGGATTTCAAAAATGATCACAGAATTGTTCTCTGCACCCTCGAGAACCTCGGACACGATATTCATATTGCTAAAATCATAAATTTGTGCGGCGGCCATATTGGATTTTAAAAATGATCACCAAATCGTTCTCTGCACCCTCGAGAACCTCAGGTACGATATCCATATTGCTGAAATCATAATTTTGTGCGGCGGCCATCTTGGATTTGAATAATGATCACCAAATCGTTCTCTGCACCCTCGAGAACCTCGGGTACGATATCCATATTGCTGAAATCATAATTTGGTGCGGCGGCCATCTTGGATTTGAAAAATGATCACAAAATCGTTCTCAGCACCCTCGAGAACCTCGGATACGATACCAATAATGTAGTTATAATTCTTTTGAGCGGCGGCCATCTTGGATTAGTAAAATGATCACAAAATCGTTCTCTGCACCCTCGAGAACCTCGGATACGAAACCCATAATGTAGTTATCATAATTTTGAGCGGCGGCCATCTTGGATTTCAAAAATGATCACAAAATCGTTCTGTGCACTCTCGAGAACCTCGGATACGATACCCATAATTTTGTGATCATAATCTTGCACGGCGGCCATCTTGGATATGAAAAATGATCAGAAAATCGTTCTCAGCACCCTCGAGAACCTCGGATACGATACCCATATTTTTGTGATCATAATATTGTACGGCGGCCATCTTGGATTTGAAAAATGATCACGAAATCGTATTCAGCACCCCCGAGAACCTCAGATACGATACCCATAATGTAGTTATCATAATTTTGAGCGGCGGCCATCTCGGATTTAAAAATGATCCCAAAATTGTTTTCTGCACCCTCGACAACCTCGGACACGATATCAATATTGCTGAAAACATTATTATTTGCGGCAGCCCTCTTGGATTTCAAAAATGATCACAGAATTATTCTCTGCACCCTCGAGAACCTCGGACACGATATCCATATTGCTAAATTCATAAATTTGTGCGGCGGCCATCTTGGATTTGAAAAATGATCACCATATCGTTCTCTGCACCCTCGAGAACCTCAGGTACGATATCCATATTGCTGAAATCATAATTTTGTGCGGCGGCCATCTTGGATTTGAAAAATGATCACAAAATCGTTCTCAGCACCCGCGAGAACCTCGGATACGATACCCATAATGTAGTTATCATAATTTTGAGCGGCGGCCATCTCGGATTTAAAAATGATCCCAAAATTGTTTTCTGCACCCTCGAGAACCTCGGACACGATATCAATATTGCTGAAAACATTATTATTTGCGGCAGCCCTCTTGGATTTCAAAAATGATCACAGAATTGTTCTCTGCACCCTCGAGAACCTCGGACACGATATTCATATTGCTAAAATCATAAATTTGTGCGGCGGCCATCTTGGATTTGATAAATGATCACCAAATCGTTCTCTGCACCCTCGTGAACTTCGAATATGATACCCATAATGTAGTTATCATAATTTTGAGCGGCGGCCATCTCGGATTCAAAAATGATCCCAAAATCATTCTCTGCACCCTCGAGAATCTCGGACACGATATCCATATTGCTGAAATCATTATTGATTGCGGCAGCCCTCTTGGATTTCAAAAATGATCATAGAATCGTTCTGTGCACTCTCGAGAACCTCGGATACGATACCCATGTTGCTGAAAACATAATTGTTTGCGGCAGCCCTCTTGGATTTCAAAAATTATCACAGAATTGTTCTGAGCACCCTCGAGAACCTCGGATACGATACCCATAATGTAGTTATCATAATTTTGAGCGGCGGCCATCTCGGATTCAAAAATGATCCCAAAATCATTCTCTGCACCCTCGAGAATCTGGGACACGATATCCATATTGCTGAAATCATTATTGTTTGCGGCAGCCCTCTTGGATTTCAAAAATGATCATAGAATTGTTCTGAGCACTCTCGAGAACCTCGGATACGATACCCATAATGAAGTTATCATGCTTTTAAGGGCCAGCCATCTTGGATTTGAAAAATGATCCCGAAATCTTTCTCAGCACCCTCGAGAACCTCGGTTACGATACCCATAATGTAGTTATCAAGCTTTTAAGGGCCGGCCATCTTTGATTTGAAAAATGATCCCAAAATCTTTCTCTGCACCCTCGTGAACCTCTGATACGATACCCATAATGTAGTTATCATTATTTTGAGCGGCGGCCATCTTGGATTTAAATATGATCCCAAAATTGTTTTCTGCACCCTCTAGAACCTCGGACACGATATCCATATTGCTGAAAACATTATTGTTTGCGGCAGCCCTCTTGGAATTCAAAAATGATCACAAAGTCGTTCTCAGCACCATCGAGAACCTCTGATACGATACCCATAATGTAGCTATCATACTATTGAGCGACGGCCATCTTGGATTTGAAAAATGATCACAAAATCGTTCTCTGCACCCTCAAGAACCTCGGATACGACACCCATAATGTAGTTATCATAATTTTGAGCGGCGGCCATCTTGGATTTCAAAAATGATTCAGAATTGTTCTCTGCACCCTCGAGAACCTCGGACACGATTTCCACATTGCTAAAATCATAATTTTTTGCGGCGGCCATCTTGGATTTGAAAAATGATCACCAAATCGTTCTCTGCACCCTCGAGAACATCGGATACGATACCCATAATGTATTTATCATACTTTTGAGCGGCGGCCATCTTGGATTTGAAAAGTGATCACCAAATCGTTCTCTGCACCCTTGAGAATCTCGGACACGATATCCATATTCCTGAAATCATAATTTTGTGCGGCGGCCATCTTAGATTTGAAAAATGTTCACAAAAACGTTCTCAGCACCTTCGAGAACCTCTGATACGATACCCATAATGTAGTTAGAATACTTTTGAGCGGCGGCCATCTTGTATTTCAAAAATGATCACAAAATGGTTCTGTGCACTCTCGAGAACCTCGGATACGATACCCATATTGCTGAAAACATAATTGTTTGCGGCAACCCTCTTGGATTTCAAAAATTATCACAGAATTGTTCTCAGCACCCTCGAGAATCTCGGATACGATACCCATAATGTAGTTATCATTATTTTGAGCGGCGGCCATCTCGGATTCAAAAATGATCCCAAAAGCATTCTCTGCACCCTCGAGAATCTCGGACACGATATCCATATCGCTGAAATCATTATTGTTTGCGGCAGCCCTCTTGGAATTCAAAAATGATCACAAAGTCGTTCTCAGCACCATCGAGAACCTCGGTTACGATACCCATAATGTAGTTATCATGCTTTTGAGAGGCGGCCATCTCGAATTTGAAAAATGATCACATAATCGTTCTCTGCACCCTCGAGAACCTCGGATACGATACCCAAAATGTAGTTATCATAATTTTGAGCGGCGGCCATCTTGAATTTCAAAAATGATCACCAAATCGTTCTCTGCACCCTCGAGAACCTCAGGTACGATACCCAAAATGTAGTTATCATAATTTTGTGCGGCAGCCATCTTGGATTTCAAAAATGATCACAGAATTGTTCTCTGCACCCTCGAGAACCTCGGGCACGATATCCATATTGCTAAAATCATAATTTTGTGCGGCGGCCATCTTGGATTTGAAAAATTCTCACTAAATCGTTCTCTGCACCCTCGAGAAACTCGGTTACGATATCCATATTGCTGAAATCATACTTTTGGGCGGCGGCCATCTTGGATTTGAAAAATGATCACAAAATCGTTCTCTACACCCTCAAGAACCTCGGATACGATACCCATAATGTAGTTATCATAATTTTGAGCGGCGGCCATCTTGGATTTCAAAAATGATCACAGAATTGTTCTCTACACCCTCGAGAACCTCGGACACGATTTCCACATTGCTAAAATCATAATTTTTTGCGGCGGCCATCTTGGATTTGAAAAATGATCACCAAATCGTTCTCTGCACCCTCGAGAACCTCGGATACGATACCCATAATGTATTTATCATACTTTTGAGCGGCGGCCATCTTGGATTTGAAAAGTGATCACCAAATCGTTCTCTGCACCCTCGAGAATCTCGGACACGATATCCATATTCCTGAAATCATAATTTTGTGCGGCGGCCATCTTAGATTTGAAAAATGTTCACAAAAACGTTCTCAGCACCCTCGAGAACCTCTGATACGATACCCATAATGTAGTTAGAATACTTTTGAGCGGCGGCCATCTTGGATTTCAAAAATGATCACAAAATAGTTCTGTCCACTCTCGAGAACCTCGGATACAATACCCATATTTTTGTGATCATAATCTTGCACGGCGGCCATCTTTGATATGAAAAATGATCAGTAAATCGTTCTCAGCGACCGCGAGAACCTCGGATACGATACCCAAATTTTGTGATCATAATCTTGTACGGCGGTTATCTTGGATTTGAAAAATGATCACATAATGGTATTCAGCACCCTCGAGAACCTCGGATACGATACCCATAATGTAGTTATCATACTTTTGCGCGGTGTCCAACTTGGATTTGAAAAATGATCCCAAAATCGTTCTATGCACCCTCGAAACCTCTGATACGATACCCATAATGTAGTTATCTTACTTTTGAGCGGCGGCCATATTGGATTTGAAAAATGATCACAAAATCGTTCTCTGCACCCTCGAGAACCTCGGATACGATACCCATAATGTAGTTATAATACTTTTGAGCGGCGGCCATCTTGGATTTTAAAAATGATCACAAAATAGATCTGTCCACTCTCGAGAACCTCGGATACAATACCCATATTTTTGTGATCATAATCTTGCACGGCGGCTATCTTGGATATGAAAAATGATCAGAAAATCGTTCTCAGCGACCGCGAGAACCTCGGATACGATACCCATATTTTTGTGATCATAATCTTGCACGGCGGCCATCTTGGATATGAAAAATGATCAGAAAATCGTTCTCAGCGACCGCGAGAATCTCGGATACGATACCCAAATTTTTGTGATCATAATCTTGTACGGCGGTTATCTTGGATTTGAAAAATGATCACATAATCGTATTCAGCACCCTCGAGAACCTCGGATACGATACCCATAATGTAGTTATCATACTTTTGAGCGGTGTCCATCTTGGATTTGAATAATGATCACAAAATCGTTCTCAGCACCCTCGAGAACTTCGGTTACGAGACTCATAATGTAGTTATCATGCTTTTAAGGGCCGGCCAACTTGGATTTGAAAAATGATCCCAAAATCGTTCTATGCACCCTCGAAACCTCTGATACGATACCCATAATGTAGTTATCTTACTTTTGAGCGGCGGCCATATTGGATTTGAAAAATGATCACAAAATCGTTCTCTGCACCCTCGAGAACCTTTGATACGATACCCATAATGTAGTTATAATACTTTTGAGCGGCGGCCATCTTGGATTTTCAAAATGATCACAAAATAGTTCTGTCCACTCTCGAGAACCTCGGATACAATACCCATATTTTTGTGATCATAATCTTGCACGGCGGCTATCTTGGATATGAAAAATGATCACAAAATCGTTCTCAGCACGCTCGAGAACCTCGGATACGATGCCCATATTTTTGTGATCATAATATTGTACGGCGGCTATCTTGGATTTGAAAAATGATCACAAAATCGTTCTGTCCAATCTCGAGAACCTCGGATACGATACCCATATTTTTGTGATCATAATCTTGCACGGCGGCCATCTTGGATATGAAAAATGATCAGAAAATCGTTCGCAGCACCCGCGAGAACCTCGGAAGCGATACCCAAATTTTTGTGATCATAATCTTGTACGGCGGCCATCTTGGATTTGAAAAATGATCACATAATCGTATTCAGCACCCTCTAGAACCTCGGATACGATACCCATAATGTAGTTATCATACTTTTGAGCGGCGGCCATCTTGGATTTTAAAACTAATCACAAAATCGTTCTCTGCACCTTCGAGAACCTCTGATACGATACCCATAATGTAGTTATCATAATTTTGAACGGCGGCCATCTCGGATCCAAAAATGACCCCAAAATTGTTTTCTGCACCCTCGAGAACCTCGGACACGATATCAATATTGCTGAAAACATTATTATTTGCGGCAGCCCTCTTGGATTTCAAAAATGATCACAGAATTGTTCTCTGCACCCTCGAGAACCTCGGACACGATATCCATATTGCTAAAATCATACTATTGTGCGGCAGCCATCTTGGATTTGAAAAATGATCACCAAATCGTTCTCTGCCATCTTGGATTTGAAAAATGTTCACAAAATCGTTCTCTGCACCCTCGAGAACCTCGGATACGATACCCATAATGTAGTTATCATACTTTTGAGCGGCGGCCATATTGGATTTTAAAAATGATCACCAAATCGTTCTCTGCACCCTCGAGAACCTCAGGTACGATATCCATATTGCTGAAATCATAATTTTGTGAGGCGGCCATCTTGGATTTGAATAATGATCACCAAATCGTTCTCTGCACCCTCGAGAACCTCGGGTACGATATCCATATTGCTGAAATCATAATTATGTGCGGCGGCCATCTTGGATTTGAAAAATGATCACCAAATCGTTCTCAGCACCCTCGAGAACCTCGGATACGATACCAATAATGTAGTTATAATTCTTTTGAGCGGCGGCCATCTTGGATTAGTAAAATGATCACAAAATCGTTCTCTGCACCCTCTAGAACCTCGGATACGAAACCCATAATGTAGTTATCATAATTTTGAGCGGCGGCCATCTCGGATTCAAAAATGATCCCAAAATCATTCTCTGCACCCTCGAGAATCTCGGACACGATATCCATATTGCTGAAATCATTATTGTTTGCGGCAGCCCTCTTGGATTTCAAAAATGATCATAGAATTGTTCTGAGCACTCTCGAGAACCTCGGATACGATACCCATAATGAAGTTATCATGCTTTTAAGGGCCAGCCATCTTGGATTTGAAAAATGATCCCAAAATCTTTCTCAGCACCCTCGAGAACCTCGGTTACGATACCCATAATGTAGTTATCAAGCTTTTAAGGGCCGGCCATCTTTGATTTGAAAAATGATCCCAAAATCTTTCTCTGAACCCACGTGAACCTCTGATACGATACCCATAATGAAGTTATCATTATTTTGAGCGGCGGCCATCTTGGATTTAAATATGATCCCAAAATTGTTTTCTGCACCCTCTAGAACCTCGGACTCGATATCCATATTGCTGAAAACATTATTGTTTGCGGCAGCCCTCTTGGAATTCAAAAATGATCACAAAGTCGTTCTCAGCACCATCGAGAACCTCTGATACGATACCCATAATGTAGTAATCATACTTTTGAGCGGCGGCCATCTTGGATTTGAAAAATGATCACAAAATCGTTCTCTGCACCCTCAAGAACCTCGGATACGATACCCATAATGTAGTTATCATAATTTTGAGCGGCGGCCATCTTGGATTTCAAAAATGATCACAGAATTGTTCTCTGCACCCTCGAGAACCTCGGACACGATTTCCACATTGCTAAAATCATAATTTTTTGCGGCGGCCATCTTGGATTTGAAAAATGATCACCAAATCGTTCTCTGCACCCTCGAGAACCTCGGATACGATACCCATAATGTATTTATCATACTTTTGAGCGGCGGCCATCTTGTATTTGAAAAGTGATCACCAAATCGTTCTCTGCACCCTCGAGAATCTCGGACACGATATCCATATTCCTGAAATCATAATTTTGTGCGGCGGCCATCTTAGATTTGAAAAATGTTCACAAAAACGTTCTCAGCACCCTCGAGAACCTCTGATACGATACCCATAATGTAGTTAGAATACTTTTGAGCGGCGGCTATCTTGGATTTTAAAAATGATCACAAAATAGTTCTGTCCACTCTCGAGAACCTCGGATACAATACCCATATTTTTGTGATCATAATCTTGCACGGCGGCTATCTTGGATATGAAAAATGATCACAAAATCGTTCTCAGCACCCTCGAGAACCTCGGATACGATACCCATATTTTTGTGATCATAATATTGTACGGCGGCCATCTTGGATTTGAAAAATGATCACAAAATCGTTCTGTCCAATCTCGAGAACCTCGGATACGATACCCATATTTTTGTGATCATAATCTTGCACGGCGGCCATCTTGGATATGAAAAATGATCAGAAAATCGTTCGCAGCACCCGCGAGAACCTCGGATGCGATACCCAAATTTTTGTGATCATAATCTTGTACGGCGGCCATCTTGGATTTGAAAAATGATCACATAATCGTATTCAGCACCCTCTAGAACCTCGGATACGATACCCATAATGTAGTTATCATACTTTTGAGCGGCGGCCATCTTGGATTTTAAAACTGATCACAAAATCGTTCTCTGCACCTTCGAGAACCTCTGATACGATACCCATAATGTAGTTATCATAATTTTGAACGGCGGCCATCTCGGATCCAAAAATGATCCCAAAATTGTTTTCTGCACCCTCGAGAACCTCGGACACGATATCAATATTGCTGAAAACATTATTATTTGCGGCAGCCCTCTTGGATTTCAAAAATGATCACAGAATTGTTCTCTGCACCCTCGAGAACCTCGGACACGATATCCATATAGCTAAAATCATACTATTGTGCGGCAGCCATCTTGGATTTGAAAAATGATTACCAAATCGTTCTCTGCCATCTTTGATTTGAAAAATGTTCACAAAATCGTTCTCTGCACCCTCGAGAACCTCGGATACGATACCCATAATGTAGTTATCATACTTTTGAGCGGCGGCCATATTGGATTTTAAAAACGATCACCAAATCGTTCTCTGCACCCTCGAGAACCTCAGGTACGATATCCATATTGCTGAAATCATAATTTTGTGCGGCGGCCATCTTGGATTTGAATAATGATCACCAAATCGTTCTCTGCACCCTCGAGAACCTCGGGTACGATATCCATATTGCAGAAATCATAATTATGTGCGGCGGCCATCTTGGATTTGAAAAATGATCACAAAATCGTTCTCAGCACCCTCGAGAACCTCGGATACGATACCAATAATGTAGTTATAATTCTTTTGAGCGGCGGCCATCTTGGATTAGTAAAATGATCACAAAATCGTTCTCTGCACCCTCGAGAACCTCGGATACGAAACCCATAATGTAGTTATCATAATTTTGAGCGACGGCCATCTTGGATTTCAAAAATGATCACAAAATCGTTCTGTGTACTCTCGAGAACCTCGGATACGATACCCATAATTTTGTGATCATAATCTTGCACGGCGGCCATCTTGGATATGAAAAAGATCAGAAAATCGTTCTCAGCACCCTCGAGAACCTCGGATACGATACCCATATTTTTGTGATCATAATATTGTACGGCGGCCATCTTGGATTTGAAAAATGATCACGAAATCGTATTCAGCACCCCCGAGAACCTCTGATACGATACCCATAATGTAGTTATCATAATTTTGAGCGGCGGCCATCTCGGATTTAAAAATGATCCCAAAATTGTTTTCTGCACCCTCGACAACCTCGGACACGATATCAATATTGCTGAAAACATTATTATTTGCGGCAGCCCTCTTGGATTTCAAAAATGATCACAGAATTATTCTCTGCACCCTCGAGAACCTCGGACACGATATCCATATTGCTAAATTCATAAATTTGTGCGGCGGCCATCTTGGATTTGAAAAATGATCACCAAATCGTTCTCTGCACCCTCGAGAACCTCAGGTACGATATCCATATTGCTGAAATCATAATTTTGTGCGGCGGCCATCTTGGATTTGAAAAATGATCACAAAATCGTTCTCAGCACCCGCGAGAACCTCGGATACGATACCCATAATGTAGTTATCATAATTTTGAGCGGCGGCCATCTCGGATTTAAAAATGATCCCAAAATTGTTTTCTGCACCCTCGAGAACCTCGGACACGATATCAATATTGCTGAAAACATTATTATTTGCGGCAGCCCTCTTGGATTTCAAAAATGATCACAGAATTGTTCTCTGCACCCTCGAGAACCTCGGACACGATATTCATATTGCTAAAATCATAAATTTGTGCGGCGGCCATCTTGGATTTGATAAATGATCACCAAATCGTTCTCTGCACCCTCGAGAACCTCAGGTACGATATCCATATTGCTGAAATCATAATTTTGTGCGGCGGCCATCTTGGATTTGAAAAATCATCACAAAATCGTTCTCTGCACCCTCGTGAACTTCGAATATGATACCCATAATGTAGTTATCATAATTTTGAGCGGCGGCCATCTCGGATTCAAAAATGATCCCAAAATCATTCTCTGCACCCTCGAGAATCTCGGACACGATATCCATATTGCTGAAATCATTATTGTTTGCGGCAGCCCTCTTGGATTTCAAAAATGATCATAGAATCGTTCTGTGCACTCTCGAGAACCTCGGATACGATACCCATGTTGCTGAAAACATAATTGTTTGCGGCAGCCCTCTTGGATTTCAAAAATTATCACAGAATTGTTCTGAGCACTCTCGAGAACCTCGGATACGATACCCATAATGTAGTTATCATAATTTTGAGCGGCGGCCATCTCGGATTCAAAAATGATCCCAAAATCATTCTCTGCACCCTCGAGAATCTCGGACACGATATCCATATTGCTGAAATCATAATTGTTTGCGAAAGTCCTCTTGGATTTCAAAAATGATCATAGAATCGTTCTGTGCACTCTCGAGAACCTCGGATACGATACCCATGTTGCTGAAAACATAATTGTTTGCGGCAGCCCTCTTGGATTTCAAAAATTATCACAGAATTGTTCTGAGCACCCTCGAGAACCTCGGATACGATACCCATAATGTAGTTATCATAATTTTGAGCGGCGGCCATCTCGGATTCAAAAATGATCCCAAAATCATTCTCTGCACCCTCGAGAATCTCGGACACGATATCCATATTGCTGAAATCATTATTGTTTGCGGCAGCCCTCTTGGATTTCAAAAATGATCACAGAATTGTTCTGAGCACTCTCGAGAAACTCGGATACGATACCCATAATGAAGTTATCATGCTTTAAAGGGCCAGCCATCTTGGATTTGAAAAATGATCCCAAAATCTTTCTCAGCACCCTCGAGAACCTCGGTTACGATACCCATAATGTAGTTATCAAGCTTTTAAGGGCCGGCCATCTTTGATTTGAAAAATGATCCCAAAATCTTTCTCTGCACCCTCGTGAACCTCTGATACGATACCCATAATGAAGTTATCATTGTTTTGAGCGGCGGCCATCTTGGATTTAAATATGATCCCAAAATTGTTTTCTGCACCCTCTAGAACCTCGGACTCGATATCCATATTGCTGAAAACATTATTGTTTGCGGCAGCCCTCTTGGAATTCAAAAATGATCACAAAGTCGTTCTCAGCACCATCGAGAACCTCTGATACGATACCCATAATGTAGCTATCATACTTTTGAGCGGCGGCCATCTTGGATTTGAAAAATGATCACAAAATCGTTCTCTGCACCCTCAAGAACCTCGGATACGATACCCATAATGTAGTTATCATAATTTTGAGCGGCGGCCATCTTGGATTTCAAAAATGATCACAGAATTGTTCTCTGCACCCTCGAGAACCTCGGACACGATTTCCACATTGCTAAAATCATAATTTTTTGCGGCGGCCATCTTGGATTTGAAAAATGATCACCAAATTGTTCTCTGCACCCTCGAGAACCTCGGATACGATACCCATAATGTATTTATCATACTTTTGAGCGGCGGCCATCTTGTATTTGAAAAGTGATCACCAAATCGTTCTCTGCACCCTCGAGAATCTCGGACACGATATCCATATTCCTGAAATCATAATTTTGTGCGGCGGCCATCTTAGATTTGAAAAATGTTCACAAAAACGTTCTCAGCACCCTCGAGAACCTCTGATACGATACCCATAATGTAGTTAGAATACTTTTGAGCGGCGGCTATCTTGGATTTTAAAAATGATCACAAAATAGTTCTGTCCACTCTCGAGAACCTCGGATACAATACCCATATTTTTGTGATCATAATCTTGCACGGCGGCTATCTTGGATATGAAAAATGATCACAAAATCGTTCTCAGCACCCTCGAGAACCTCGGATACGATACCCATATTTTTGTGATCATAATATTGTACGGCGGCCATCTTGGATTTGAAAAATGATCACAAAATCGTTCTGTCCAATCTCGAGAACCTAGGATACGATACCCATATTTTTGTGATCATAATCTTGCACGGCGGCCATCTTGGATATGAAAAATGATCAGAAAATCGTTCGCAGCACCCGCGAGAACCTCGGATGCGATACCCAAATTTTTGTGATCATAATCTTGTACGGCGGCCATCTTGGATTTGAAAATGATCACATAATCGTATTCAGCACCCTCTAGAACCTCGGATACGATACCCATAATGTAGTTATCATACTTTTGAGCGGCGGCCATCTTGGATTTTAAAACTGATCACAAAATCGTTCTCTGCACCTTCGAGAACCTCTGATACGATACCCATAATGTAGTTATCATAATTTTGAACGGCGGCCATCTCGGATCCAAAAATGATCCCAAAATTGTTTTCTGCACCCTCGAGAACCTCGGACACGATATCAATATTGCTGAAAACATTATTTTTTGCGGCACCCCTTTTTGATTTCAAAAATGATCACAGAATTGTTCTCTGCACCCTCGAGAACCTCGGACACGATATCCATATTGCTAAAATCATACTATTGTGCGGCAGCCATCTTGGATTTGAAAAATGATCACCAAATCGTTCTCTGCCATCTTGGATTTGAAAAATGTTCACAAAATCGTTCTCTGCACCCTCGAGAACCTCGGATACGATACCCATAATGTAGTTATCATACTTTTGAGCGGCGGCCATATTGGATTTTAAAAATGATCACCAAATCGTTCTCTGCACCCTCGAGAACCTCAGGTACGATATCCATATTGCTGAAATCATAATTTTGTGCGGCGGCCATCTTGGATTTGAATAATGATCACCAAATCGTTCTCTGCACCCTCGAAAACCTCGGATACGAAACCCATAATGTAGTTATCATAATTTTGAGCGGCGGCCATCTTGGATTTGAAAAATGATCACAAAATCGTTCTGTGCACTCTCGAGAACCTCGGATACGATACCCATAATTTTGTGATCATAATCTTGCACGGCGGCCATCTTGGATATGAAAAATGATCAGAAAATCGTTCTCAGCACCCTCGAGAACCTCGGATACGATACCCATATTTTTGTGATCATAATATTGTACGGCGGCCATCTTGGATTTGAAAAATGATCACGAAATCGTATTCAGCACCCCCGAGAACCTCTGATACGATACCCATAATGTAGTTATCATAATTTTGAGCGGCGGCCATCTCGGATTTAAAAATGATCCCAAAATTGTTTTCTGCACCCTCGACAACCTCGGACACGATATCAATATTGCTGAAAACATTATTATTTGCGGCAGCCCTCTTGGATTTCAAAAATGATCACAGAATTATTCTCTGCACCCTCGAGAACCTCGGACACGATATCCATATTGCTAAATTCATAAATTTGTGCGGCGGCCATCTTGGATTTGAAAAATGATCACCAAATCGTTCTCTGCACCCTCGAGAACCTCAGGTACGATATCCATATTGCTGAAATCATAATTTTGTGCAGCGACCATCTAGGATTTGAAAAATGATCACAAAATCGTTCTCAGCACCCGCGAGAACCTCGGATACGATACCCATAATGTAGTTATCATAATTTTGAGCGGCGGCCATCTCGGATTTAAAAATGATTCCAAAATTGTTTTCTGCACCCTCGAGAACCTCGGACACGATATCAATATTGCTGAAAACATTATTATTTGCGGCAGCCCTCTTGGATTTCAAAAATGATTACAGAATTGTTCTCTGCACCCTCGAGAACCTCGGACACGATATTCATATTGCTAAAATCATAAATTTGTGCGGCGGCTATCTTGGATTTGATAAATGATCACCAAATCGTTCTCTGCACCCTCGAGAACCTCAGGTACGATATCCATATTGCTGAAATCATAATTTTGTGCGGCGGCCATCTTGGATTTGAAAAATCATCACAAAATCGTTCTCTGCACCCTCGTGAACTTCGAATATGATACCCATAATGTTGTTATCATAATTTTGAGCGGCGGCCATCTCGGATTCAAAAATGATCCCAAAATCATTCTCTGCACCCTCGAGAATCTCGGACACGATATCCATATTGCTGAAATCATTATTGTTTGCGGCAGCCCTCTTGGATTTCAAAAATGATCATAGAATCGTTCTGTGCACTCTCGAGAACCTCGGATACGATACCCATGTTGCTGAAAACATAATTGTTTGCGGCAGCCCTCTTGAATTTCAAAAATTATCACAGAATTGTTCTGAGCACCCTCGAGAACCTCGGATACGATACCCATAATGTAGTTATCATAATTTAGAGCGGCGGCCATCTCGGATTCAAAAATGATCCCAAAATCATTCTCTGCACCCTCGAGAATCTCGGACACAATATCCATATTGCTGAAATCATTATTGTTTGCGGCAGCCCTCTTGGAATTCAAAAATGATCACAAAGTCGTTCTCAGCACCATCGAGAACCTCGGTTACGATACCCATAATGTAGTTATCATGCTTTTAAGGGCCAGCCATCTTGGATTTGAAAAATGATCCCAAAATCTTTCTCAGCACCCTCGAGAACCTCGATTACGATACCCATAATGTAGTTATCAAGCTTTTAAGGGCCGGCCATCTTTGATTTGAAAAATGATCCCAAAATCTTTCTCTGCACCCTCGTGAACCTCTGATACGATACCCATAATGAAGTTATCATTATTTTGAGCGGCGGCCATCTTGGATTTCAAAAATGATCACAAAATGGTTCTGTGCACTCTCGAGAACCTCGGATACGATACCCATATTGCTGAAAACATAATTGTTTGCGGCAACCCTCTTGGATTTCAAAAATTATCACAGAATTGTTCTCAGCACCCTCGAGAACCTCGGATACGATACCCATAATGAAGTTATCATAATTTTGAGCGGCGGCCATCTCGGATTCAAAAATGATCCCAAAAGCATTCTCTGCACCCTCGAGAATCTCGGACACGATATCCATATCGCTGAAATCATTATTGTTTGCGGCAGCCCTCTTGGAATTCAAAAATGATCACAAAGTCGTTCTCAGCACCATCGAGAACCTCGGTTACGATACCCATAATGTAGTTATCATACTTTTGAGAGGCGGCCATCTTGAATTTGAAAAATGATCACATAATCGTTCTCTGCACCCTCGAGAACCTCGGATGCGATACCCAAAATGTAGTTATCATAATTTTGAGCGGCGGCCATCTTGAATTTCAAAAATGATCACCAAATCGTTCTCTGCACCCTCGAGAACCTCAGGTACGATACCCAAAATGTAGTTATCATAATTTTGAGCGGCGGCCATCTTGGATTTCAAAAATGATCACAGAATTGTTCTCTGCACCCTCGAGAACCTCGGGCACGATATCCATATTGCTAAAATCATAATTTTGTGCGGCGGCCATCTTGGATTTGAAAAATTATCACTAAATCGTTCTCTGCACCCTCGAGAAACTCGGTTACGATATCCATATTGCTGAAATCATACTTTTGGGCGGCGGCCATCTTGGATTTGAAAAATGATCACAAAATCGTTCTCTGCACCCTCGAGAACCTCGGACACGATTTCCACATTGCTAAAATCATAATTTTTTGCGGCGGCCATCTTGGATTTGAAAAATGATCACCAAATCGTTCTCTGCACCCTCGAGAACCTCGGATACGATACCCATAATGTATTTATCATACTTTTGAGCGGCGGCCATCTTGGATTTGAAAAGTGATCACCAAATCGTTCTCTGCACCCTCGAGAATCTCGGACACGATATCCATATTCCTGAAATCATAATTTTGTGCGGCGGCCATCTTAGATTTGAAAAATGTTCACAAAAACGTTCTCAGCACCCTCGAGAACCTCTGATACGATACCCATAATGTAGTTGGAATACTTTTGAGCGGCGGCCATCTTGGATTTCAAAAATGATCACAAAATCGTTCTGTCCAATCTCGAGAACCTCGGATACGATACCCATATTTTTGTGATCATAATCTTGCACGGCGGCCATCTTGGATATGAAAAATGATCAGAAAATCGTTCGCAGCACCCGCGAGAACCTCGGATGCGATACTCAAATTTTTGTGATCATAATCTTGTACGGCGGCCATCTTGGATTTGAAAAATGATCACATAATCGTATTCAGCACCCTCTAGAACCTCGGATACGATACCCATAATGTAGTTATCATACTTTTGAGCGGCGGCCATCTTGGATTTTAAAACTGATCACAAAATCGTTCTCTGCACCCTCGAGAACCTCGGACACGATATCCATATTGCTAAAATCATACTATTGTGCGGCAGCCATCTTGGATTTGAAAAATGATCACCAAATCGTTCTCTGCCATCTTGGATTTGAAAAATGTTCACAAAATCGATCTCTGCAACCTCGAGAACCTCGGATACGATACCCATAATGTAGTTATCATACTTTTGAGCGGCGGCCATATTGGATTTTAAAAATGATCACCAAATCGTTCTCTGCACCCTCGAGAACCTCAGGTACGATATCCATATTGCTGAAATCATAATTATGTGCGGCGGCCATCTTGGATTTGAAAAATGATCACAAAATCGTTCTCAGCACCCTCGAGAACCTCGGATACGATACCAATAATGTAGTTATAATTCTTTTGAGCGGCGGCCATCTTGGATTAGTAAAATGATCACAAAATCGTTCTCTGCACCCTCGAGAACCTCGGATACGAAACCCATAATGTAGTTATCATAATTTTGAGCGGCGGCCATCTCGGATTTAAAAATGATCCCAAAATTGTTTTCTGCACCCTCGACAACCTCGGACACGATATCAATATTGCTGAAAACATTATTATTTGCGGCAGCCCTCTTGGATTTCAAAAATGATCACAGAATTATTCTCTGCACCCTCGAGAACCTCGGACACGATATCCATATTGCTAAATTCATAAATTTGTGCGGCGGCCATCTTGGATTTGAAAAATGATCACCAAATCGTTCTCTGCACCCTCGAGAACCTCAGGTACGATATCCATATTTCTGACATCATAATTTTGTGCGGCGGCCATCTTGGATTTGAAAAATGATCACAAAATCGTTCTCAGCACCCGCGAGAACCTCGGATACGATACCCATAATGTAGTTATCAAATTTTGAACGGCGGCCATCTCGGATCCAAAAATGATCCCAAAATTGTTTTCTGCACCCTCGAGAACCTCGGACACGATATCAATATTGCTGAAAACATTATTATTTGCGGCAGCCCTCTTGGATTTCAAAAATGATCACAGAATTGTTCTCTGCACCCTCGAGAACCTCGGACACGATATCCATATTGCTAAAATCATACTATTGTGCGGCAGCCATCTTGGATTTGAAAAATGATCACCAAATCGTTCTCTGCCATCTTGGATTTGAAAAATGTTCACAAAATCGTTCTCTGCACCCTCGAGAACCTCGGATACGATACCCATAATGTAGTTATCATACTTTTGAGCGGCGGCCATATTGGATTTTAAAAATGATCACCAAATCGTTCTCTGCACCCTCGAGAACCTCAGGTACGATATCTATATTGCTGAAATCATAATTTTGTGCGGCGGCCATCTTGGATTTGAATAATGATCACCAAATCGTTCTCTGCACCCTCGAGAACCTCGGGTACGATATCTATATTGCTGAAATCATAATTATGTGCGGCGGCCATCTTGGATTTGAAAAATGATCACAAAATCGTTCTCAGCACCCTCGAGAACCTCGGATACGATACCAATAATGTAGTTATAATTCTTTTGAGCGGCGGCCATCTTGGATTAGTAAAATGATCACAAAATCGTTCTCTGCACCCTCGAGAACCTCGGATACGAAACCCATAATGTAGTTATCATAATTTTGAGCGGCGGCCATCTTGGATTTCAAAAATGATCACAAAATCGTTCTGTGCACTCTCGAGAACCTCGGATACGATACCCATAATTTTGTGATCATAATCTTGCACGGCGGCCATCTTGGATATGAAAAATGATCAAGAAATCGTATTCAGCACCCCCGAGAACCTCTGATACGATACCCATAATGTAGTTATCATAATTTTGAGCGGCGGCCATCTCGGATTTAAAAATGATCCCAAAATTGTTTTCTGCACCCTCGACAACCTCGGACACGATATCAATATTGCTGAAAACATTATTATTTGCGGCAGCCCTCTTGGATTTCAAAAATGATCACAGAATTATTCTCTGCACCCTCGAGAACCTCGGACACGATATCCATATTGCTAAATTCATAAATTTGTGCGGCGGCCATCTTGGATTTGAAAAATGATCACCAAATCGTTCTCTGCACCCTCGAGAACCTCAGGTACGATATCCATATTGCTGAAATCATAATTTTGTGCGGCGGCCATCTTGGATTTGAAAAATGATCACAAAATCGTTCTCAGCACCCGCGAGAACCTCGGATACGATACCCATAATGTAGTTATCATAATTTTGAGCGGCGGCCATCTCGGATTTAAAAATGATCCCAAAATTGTTTTCTGCACCCTCGAGAACCTCGGACACGATATCAATATTGCTGAAAACATTATTATTTGCGGCAGCCCTCTTGGATTTCAAAAATGATCACAGAATTGTTCTCTGCACCCTCGAGAACCTCGGACACGATATTCATATTGCTAAAATCATAAATTTGTGCGGCGGCCATCTTGGATTTGATAAATGATCACCAAATCGTTCTCTGCACCCTCGAGAACCTCAGGTACGATATCCATATTGCTGAAGTCATAATTTTGTGCGGCGGCCATCTTGGATTTGAAAAATGATCACAAAATCGTTCTCTGCACCCTCGAGAACCTCGGACACGATTTCCACATTGCTAAAATCATAATTTTTTGCGGCGGCCATCTTGGATTTGAAAAATGATCACCAAATCGTTCTCTGCACCCTCGAGAACCTCGGATACGATACCCATAATGTATTTATCATACTTTTGAGCGGCGGCCATCTTGGATTTGAAAAGTGATCACCAAATCGTTCTCTGCACCCTCGAGAATCTCGGACACGATATCCATATTCCTGAAATCATAATTTTGTGCGGCGGCCATCTTAGATTTGAAAAATGTTCACAAAAACGTTCTCAGCACCCTCGAGAACCTCTGATACGATACCCATAATGTAGTTGGAATACTTTTGAGCGGCGGCCATCTTGGATTTCAAAAATGATCACAAAATCGTTCTGTCCAATCTCGAGAACCTCGGATACGATACCCATATTTTTGTGATCATAATCTTGCACGGCGGCCATCTTGGATATGAAAAATGATCAGAAAATCGTTCGCAGCACCCGCGAGAACCTCGGATGCGATACTCAAATTTTTGTGATCATAATCTTGTACGGCGGCCATCTTGGATTTGAAAAATGATCACATAATCGTATTGAGCACCCTCTAGAACCTCGGATACGATACCCATAATGTAGTTATCATACTTTTGAGCGGCGGCCATCTTGGATTTTAAAACTGATCACAAAATCGTTCTCTGCACCCTCGAGAACCTCGGACACGATATCCATATTGCTAAAATCATACTATTGTGCGGCAGCCATCTTGGATTTGAAAAATGATCACCAAATCGTTCTCTGCCATCTTGGATTTGAAAAATGTTCACAAAATCGTTCTCTGCAACCTCGAGAACCTCGGATACGATACCCATAATGTAGTTATCATACTTTTGAGCGGCGGCCATATTGGATTTTAAAAATGATCACCAAATCGTTCTCTGCACCCTCGAGAACCTCAGGTACGATATCCATATTGCTGAAATCATAATTATGTGCGGCGGCCATCTTGGATTTGAAAAATGATCACAAAATCGTTCTCAGCACCCTCGAGAACCTCGGATACGATACCAATAATGTAGTTATAATTCTTTTGAGCGGCGGCCATCTTGGATTAGTAAAAT
Organism: Leptidea sinapis; assembly: GCF_905404315.1. Lineage (NCBI taxonomy): Eukaryota > Metazoa > Arthropoda > Insecta > Lepidoptera > Pieridae > Leptidea > Leptidea sinapis. Next base: position 9,509,561 of record NC_066305.1, on the reverse strand, counting down.
GATCACAAAATCGTTCTCTGCACCCTCGAGAACCTCGGATACGAAACCCATAATGTAGTTATCATAATTTTGAGCGGTTGCCATCTTGGATTTCAAAAATGATCACAAAATCGTTCTGTGCATTCTCGAGAACCTCGGATACGATACCCATAATTTTGTGATCATAATCTTGCACGGCGGCCATCTTGGATATGAAAAATGATCAGAAAATCGTTCTCAGCACCCTCGAGAACCTCGGATACGATACCCATATTTTTGTGATCATAATATTGTACGGCGGCCATCTTGTTTTTGAAAAATGATCACGAAATCGTATTCAGCACCCCCGAGAACCTCTGATACGATACCCATAATGTAGTTATCATAATTTTGAGCGGCGGCCATCTCGGATTTAAAAATGATCCCAAAATTGTTTTCTGCACCCTCGACAACCTCGGACACGATATCAATATTGCTGAAAACATTATTATTTGCGGCAGCCCTCTTGGATTTCAAAAATGATCACAGAATTATTCTCTGCACCCTCGAGAACCTCGGACACGATATCCATATTGCTAAATTCATAAATTTGTGCGGCGGCCATCTTGGATTTGAAAAATGATCACCAAATCGTTCTCTGCACCCTCGAGAACCTCAGGTACGATATCCATATTTCTGACATCATAATTTTGTGCGGCGGCCATCTTGGATTTGAAAAATGATCACAAAATCGTTCTCAGCACCCGCGAGAACCTCGGATACGATACCCATAATGTAGTTATCATAATTTTGAGCGGCGGCCATCTCGGATTTAAAAATGATCCCAAAATTGTTTTCTGCACCCTCGAGAACCTCGGACACGATATCAATATTGCTGAAAACATTATTATTTGCGGCAGCCCTCTTGGATTTCAAAAATGATCACAGAATTGTTCTCTGCACCCTCGAGAACCTCGGACACGATATTCATATTGCTAAAATCATAAATTTGTGCGGCGGCCATCTTGGATTTGATAAATGATCACCAAATCGTTCTCTGCACCCTCGAGAACCTCGGGTACGATATCCATATTGCTGAAATCATAATTTTGTGCGGCAGCCCTCTTGGATTTCAAAAATGATCCCAAAATCGTTCTATGCACCCTCGAAACCTCTGATACGATACCCATAATGTAGTTATCTTACTTTTGAGCGGCGGCCATATTGGATTTGAAAAATGATCACAAAATCGTTCTCTGCACCCTCGAGAACCTCGGATACGATACCCATAATGTAGTTATAATACTTTTGAGCGGCGGCCATCTTGGATTTTACAAATGATCACAAAATAGTTCTGTCCACTCTCGAGAACCTCGGATACAATACCCATATTTTTGTGATCATAATCTTGCACGGCGGCTATCTTGGATATGAAAAATGATCAGAAAATCGTTCTCAGCGACCGCGAGAACCTCGGATACGATACCCATATTTTTGTGATCATAATCTTGCACGGCGGCCATCTTGGATATGAAAAATGATCAGAAAATCGTTCGCAGCACCCGCGAGAACCTCGGATGCGATACCCAAATTTTTGTGATCATAATCTTGTACGGCGGCCATCTTGGATTTGAAAAATGATCACATAATCGTATTCAGCACCCTCTAGAACCTCGGATACGATACCCATAATGTAGTTATCATATTTTTGAGCGGTGTCCATCTTGGATTTGAATAATGATCACAAAATCGTTCTCAGCACCCTCGAGAACTTCGGTTACGAGACCCATAATGTAGTTATCATGCTTTTAAGGGCCGGCCAACTTGGATTTGAAAAATGATCCCAAAATCGTTCTATGCACCCTCGAAACCTCTGATACGATACCCATAATGTAGTTATCTTACTTTTGAGCGGCGGCCATATTGGATTTGAAAAATGATCACAAAATCGTTCTCTGCACCCTCGAGAACCTCGGATACGATACCCATAATGTAGTTATAATACTTTGGAGCGGCGGCCATCTTGGATTTTAAAAATGATCACAAAATAGTTCTGTCCACTCTCGAGAACCTCGGATACAATACCCATACTTTTGTGATCATAATCTTGCACGGCGGCTATCTTGGATATGAAAAATGATCACAAAATCGTTCTCAGCACCCTCGAGAACCTCGGATACGATACCCATATTTTTGTGATCATAATATTGTACGGCGGCCATCTTGGATTTGAAAAATGATCACAAAATCGTTCTGTCCAATCTCGAGAACCTCGGATACGATACCCATATTTTTGTGATCATAATCTTGCACGGCGGCCATCTTGGATATGAAAAATGATCAGAAAATCGTTCGCAGCACCCGCGAGAACCTCGGATGCGATACCCAAATTTTTGTGATCATAATCTTGTACGGCGGCCATCTTGGATTTGAAAAATGATCACATTATCGTATTCAGCACCCTCTAGAACCTCGGATACGATACCCATAATGTAGTTATCATACTTTTGAGCGGCGGCCATCTTGGATTTTAAAACTGATCACAAAATCGTTCTCTGCACCTTCGAGAACCTCTGATACGATACCCATAATGTAGTTATCAAATTTTGAACGGCGGCCATCTCGGATCCAAAAATGATCCCAAAATTGTTTTCTGCACCCTCGAGAACCTCGGACACGATATCAATATTGCTGAAAACATTATTATTTGCGGCAGCCCTCTTGGATTTCAAAAATGATCACAGAATTGTTCTCTGCACCCTCGAGAACCTCGGACACGATATCCATATTGCTAAAATCATACTATTGTGCGGCAGCCATCTTGGATTTGAAAAATGATCACCAAATCGTTCTCTGCCATCTTGGATTTGAAAAATGTTCACAAAATCGTTCTCTGCACCCTCGAGAACCTCGGATACGATACCCATAATGTAGTTATCATACTTTTGAGCGGCGGCCATATTGGATTTTAAAAATGATCACCAAATCGTTCTCTGCACCCTCGAGAACCTCAGGTACGATATCCATATTGCTGAAATCATAATTTTGTGCGGCGGCCATCTTGGATTTGAATAATGATCACCAAATCGTTCTCTGCACCCTCGAGAACCTCGGGTACGATATCTATATTGCTGAAATCATAATTATGTGCGGCGGCCATCTTGGATTTGAAAAATGATCACAAAATCGTTATCAGCACCCTCGAGAACCTCGGATACGATACCAATAATGTAGTTATAATTCTTTTGAGCGGCGGCCATCTTGGATTAGTAAAATGATCACAAAATCGTTCTCTGCACCCTCGAGAACCTCGGATACGAAACCCATAATGTAGTTATCATAATTTTGAGCGGCGGCCATCTTGGATTTCAAAAATGATCACAAAATCGTTCTGTGCACTCTCGAGAACCTCGGATACGATACCCATAATTTTGTGATCATAATCTTGCACGGCGGCCATCTTGGATATGAAAAATGATCAGAAAATCGTTCTCAGCACCCTCGAGAACCTCGGATACGATACCCATATTTTTGTGATCATAATATTGTACGGCGGCCATCTTGGATTTGAAAAATGATCAAGAAATCGTATTCAGCACCCCCGAGAACCTCTGATACGATACCCATAATGTAGTTATCATAATTTTGAGCGGCGGCCATCTCGGATTTAAAAATGATCCCAAAATTGTTTTCTGCACCCTCGACAACCTCGGACACGATATCAATATTGCTGAAAACATTATTATTTGCGGCAGCCCTCTTGGATTTCAAAAATGATCACAGAATTATTCTCTGCACCCTCGAGAACCTCGGACACGATATCCATATTGCTAAATTCATAAATTTGTGCGGCGGCCATCTTGGATTTGAAAAATGATCACCAAATCGTTCTCTGCACCCTCGAGAACCTCAGGTACGATATCCATATTGCTGAAATCATAATTTTGTGCGGCGGCCATCTTGGATTTGAAAAATGATCACAAAATCGTTCTCAGCACCCGCGAGAACCTCGGATACGATACCCATAATGTAGTTATCATAATTTTGAGCGGCGGCCATCTCGGATTTAAAAATGATCCCAAAATTGTTTTCTGCACCCTCGAGAACCTCGGACACGATATCAATATTGCTGAAAACATTATTATTTGCGGCAGCCCTCTTGGATTTCAAAAATGATCACAGAATTGTTCTCTGCACCCTCGAGAACCTCGGACACGATATCCATATTGCTAAAATCATAAATTTGTGCGGCGGCCATCTTGGATTTGATAAATGATCACCAAATCGTTCTCTGCACCCTCGAGAACCTCAGGTACGATATCCATATTGCTGAAGTCATAATTTTGTGCGGCGGCCATCTTGGATTTGAAAAATCATCACAAAATCGTTCTCTGCACCCTCGTGAACTTCGAATATGATACCCATAATGTAGTTATCATAATTTTGAGCGGCGGCCATCTCGGATTCAAAAATGATCCCAAAATCATTCTCTGCACCCTCGAGAATCTCGGACACGATATCCATATTGCTGAAATCATTATTGTTTGCGGCAGCCCTCTTGGATTTCAAAAATGATCATAGAATTGTTCTGAGCACTCTCGAGAACCTCGGATACGATACCCATAATGAAGTTATCATGCTTTTAAGGGCCAGCCATCTTGGATTTGAAAAATGATCCCAAAATCTTTCTCAGCACCCTCGAGAACCTCGGTTACGATACCCATAATGTAGTTATCAAGCTTTTAAGGGCCGGCCATCTTTGATTTGAAAAATGATCCCAAAATCTTTCTCTGCACCCTCGTGAACTTCTGATACGATACCCATAATGAAGTTATCATTATTTTGAGCGGCGGCCATCTTGGATTTAAATATGATCCCAAAATTGTTTTCTGCACCCTCTAGAACCTCGGACTCGATATCCATATTGCTGAAAACATTATTGTTTGCGGCAGCCCTCTTGGAATTCAAAAATGATCACAAAGTCGTTCTCAGCACCATCGAGAACCTCTGCTACGATACCCATAATGTAGCTATCATACTTTTGAGCGGCGGCCATCTTGGATTTGAAAAATGATCACAAAATCGTTCTCTGCACCCACAAGAACCTCGGATACGATATCCATAATGTAGTTATCATAATTTTGAGCGGCGGCCATCTTGGATTTCAAAAATGATCACAGAATTGTTCTCTGCACCATCGAGAACCTCGGACACGATTTCCACATTGCTAAAATCATAATTTTTTGCGGCGGCCATCTTGGATTTGAAAAATGATCACCAAATCGTTCTCTGCACCCTCAAGAACCTCGGATACGATACCCATAATGTAGTTATCATAATTTTGAATGGCGGCCATCTTGGATTTCAAAAATGATCACAGAATTGTTCTCTGCACCCTCGAGAACCTCGGACACGATTTCCACATTGCTAAAATCATAATTTTTTGCGGCGGCCATCTTGGATTTGAAAAGTGATCACCAAATCGTTCTCTGCACCCTCGAGAATCTCGGACACGATATCCATATTCCTGAAATCATAATTTTGTGCGGCGGCCATCTTAGATTTGAAAAATGTTCACAAAAACGTTCTCAGCACCCTCGAGAACCTCTGATACGATACCCATAATGTAGTTAGAATACTTTTGAGCGGCGGCCATCTTGGATTTGAAAAATGATCCCAAAATCGTTCTATGCACCCTCGAAACCTCTGATACGATACCCATAATGTAGTTATCTTACTTTTGAGCGGCGGCCATATTGGATTTGAAAAATGATCACAAAATCGTTCTCTGCACCCTCGAGAACCTCGGATACGATACCCATAATGTAGTTATAATACTTTTCAGCGGCGGCCATCTTGGATTTGAAAAATGATCACATAATCGTATTCAGCACCCTCGAGAACCTCGGATACGATACCCATAAGGTAGTTATCATACTTTTGAGCGGTGTCCATCTTGGATTTGAATAATGATCACAAAATCGTTCTCAGCACCCTCGAGAACTTCAGTTACGAGACCCATAATGTAGTTATCATGCTTTTAAGGGCCGGCCAACTTGGATTTGAAAAATGATCCCAAAATCGTTCTATGCACCCTCGAAACCTCTGATACGATACCCATAATGTAGTTATCTTACTTTTGAGCGGCGGCCATATTGGATTTGAAAAATGATCACAAAATCGTTCTCTGCACCCTCGAGAACCTCGGATACGATACCCATAATGTAGTTATAATACTTTTGAGCGGCGGCCATCTTGGATTTTAAAAATGATCACAAAATAGTTCTGTCCACTCTCGAGAACCTCGGATACGATACCCATATTTTTGTGATCATAATCTTGCACGGCGGCTATCTTGGATATGAAAAATGATCAGAAAATCGTTCTCAGCGACCGCGAGAACCTCGGATACGATACCCATATTTTTGTGATCATAATCTTGCACGGCGGCCATCTTGGATATGAAAAATGATCAGAAAATCGTTCTCAGCGACCGCGAGAACCTCGGATACGATACCCAAATTTTTGTGATCATAATCTTGTACGGCGGTTATCTTGGATTTGAAAAATGATCACATAATCGTATTCAGCACCCTCGAGAACCTCGGATACGATACCCATAATGTAGTTATCATACTTTTGAGCGGTGTCCATCTTGGATTTGAATAATGATCACAAAATCGTTCTCAGCACCCTCGAGAACTTCGTTTACGAGACCCATAATGTAGTTATCATGCTTTTAAGGGCCGGCCAACTTGGATTTGAAAAATGATCCCAAAATCGTTCTATGCACCCTCGAAACCTCTGATACGATTCCCATAATGTAGTTATCTTACTTTTGAGCGGCGGCCATATTGGATTTGAAAAATGTTCACAAAATCGTTCTCTGCACCCTCGAGAACCTCGGATACGATACCCATAATGTAGTTATCATACTTTTGAGCGGCGGCCATATTGGATTTTAAAAATGATCACCAAATCGTTCTCTGCACCCTCGAGAACCTCAGGTACGATATCCATATTGCTGAAATCATAATTTTGTGCGGCGGCCATCTTGGATTTGAATAATGATCACCAAATCGTTCTCTGCACCCTCGAGAACCTCGGGTACGATATCTATATTGCTGAAATCATAATTATGTGCGGCGGCCATCTTGGATTTGAAAAATGATCACAAAATCGTTCTCAGCACCCTCGAGAACCTCGGAAACGATACCAATAATGTAGTTATAATTCTTTTGAGCCGCGGCCATCTTGGATTAGTAAAATGATCACAAAATCGTTCTCTGCACCCTCGAGAACCTCGGATACGAAACCCATAATGTAGTTATCATAATTTTGAGCGGCGGCCATCTTGGATTTCAAAAATGATCACAAAATCGTTCTGTGCACTCTCGAGAACCTCGGATACGATACCCATAATTTTGTGATCATAATCTTGCACGGCGGCCATCTTAGATATGAAAAATGATCAGAAAATCGTTCTCAGCACCCTCGAGAACCTCGGATACGATACCCATATTTTTGTGATCATAATATTGTACGGCGGCCATCTTGGATTTGAAAAATGATCAAGAAATCGTATTCAGCACCCCCGAGAACCTCTGATACGATACCCATAATATAGTTATCATAATTTTGAGCGGCGGCCATCTCGGATTTAAAAATGATCCCAAAATTGTTTTCTGCACCCTCGACAACCTCGGACACGATATCAATATTGCTGAAAACATTATTATTTGCGGCAGCCCTCTTGGATTTCAAAAATGATCACAGAATTATTCTCTGCACCCTCGAGAACCTCGGACACGATATCCATATTGCTAAATTCATAAATTTGTGCGGCGGCCATCTTGGATTTGAAAAATGATCACCAAATCGTTCTCTGCACCCTCGAGAACCTCAGGTACGATATCCATATTGCTGAAATCATAATTTTGTGCGGCGGCCATCTTGGATTTGAAAAATGATCACAAAATCGTTCTCAGCACCCGCGAGAACCTCGGATACGATACCCATAATGTAGTTATCATAATTTTGAGCGGCGGCCATCTCGGATTTAAAAATGATCCCAAAATTGTTTTCTGCACCCTCGAGAACCTCGGACACGATATCAATATTGCTGAAAACATTATTATTTGCGGCAGCCCTCTTGGATTTCAAAAATGATCACAGAATTGTTCTCTGCACCCTCGAGAACCTCGGACACGATATTCATATTGCTAAAATCATAAATTTGTGCGGCGGCCATCTTGGATTTGATAAATGATCACCAAATCGTTCTCTGCACCCTCAAGAACCTCAGGTACGATATCCATATTGCTGAAGTCATAATTTTGTGCGGCGGCCATCTTGGATTTGAAAAATCATCACAAAATCGTTCTCTGCACCCTCGTGAACTTCGAATATGATACCCATAATGTAGTTATCATAATTTTGAGCGGCGGCCATCTCGGATTCAAAAATGATCCCAAAATCATTCTCTGCACCCTCGAGAATCTCGGACACGATATCCATATTGCTGAAATCATTATTGTTTGCGGCAGCCCTCTTGGATTTCAAAAATGATCATAGAATTGTTCTGAGCACTCTCGAGAACCTCGGATACGATACCCATAATGAAGTTATCATGCTTTTAAGGGCCAGCCATCTTGGATTTGAAAAATGATCCCAAAATCTTTCTCAGCACCCTCGAGAACCTCGGTTACGATACCCATAATGTAGTTATCAAGCTTTTAAGGGCCGGCCATCTTTGATTTGAAAAATGATCCCAAAATCTTTCTCTGCACCCTCGTGAACTTCTGATACGATACCCATAATGAAGTTATCATTATTTTGAGCGGCGGCCATCTTAGATTTAAATATGATCCCAAAATTGTTTTCTGCACCCTCTAGAACCTCGGACTCGATATCCATATTGCTGAAAACATTATTGTTTGCGGCAGCCCTCTTGGAATTCAAAAATGATCACAAAGTCGTTCTCAGCACCATCGAGAACCTCTGCTACGATACCCATAATGTAGCTATCATACTTTTGAGCGGCGGCCATCTTGGATTTGAAAAATGATCACAAAATCGTTCTCTGCACCCTCAAGAACCTCGGATACGATACCCATAATGTAGTTATCATAATTTTGAGCGGCGGCCATCTTGGATTTCAAAAATGATCACAGAATTGTTCTCTGCACCCTCGAGAACCTCGGACACGATTTCCACATTGCTAAAATCATAATTTTTTGCGGCGGCCATCTTGGATTTGAAAAATGATCACCAAATCGTTCTCTGCACCCTCAAGAACCTCGGATACGATACCCATAATGTAGTTATCATAATTTTGAGCGGCGGCCATCTTGGATTTCAAAAATGATCACAGAATTGTTCTCTGCACCCTCGAGAACCTCGGACACGATTTCCACATTGCTAAAATCATAATTTTTTGCGGCGGCCATCTTGGATATGAAAAATGATCACCAAATCGTTCTCTGCACCCTCGAGAACCTCGGATACGATACCCATAATGTATTTATCATACTTTTGAGCGGCGGCCATCTTGGATTTGAAAAGTGATCACCAAATCGTTCTCTGCACCCTCGAGAATCTCGGACACGATATCCATATTCCTGAAATCATAATTTTGTGCGGCGGCCATCTTAGATTTGAAAAATGTTCACAAAAACGTTCTCAGCACCCTCGAGAACCTCTGATACGATACCCATAATGTAGTTAGAATACTTTTGAGCGGCGGCCATCTTGGATTTGAAAAATGATCCCAAAATCGTTCTATGCACCCTCGAAACCTCTGATACGATACCCATAATGTAGTTATCTTACTTTTGAGCGGCGGCCATATTGGATTTGAAAAATGATCACAAAATCGTTCTCTGCACCCTCGAGAACCTCGGATACGATACCCATAATGTAGTTATAATACTTTTCAGCGGCGGCCATCTTGGATTTGAAAAATGATCACATAATCGTATTCAGCACCCTCGAGAACCTCGGATACGATACCCATAAGGTAGTTATCATACTTTTGAGCGGTGTCCATCTTGGATTTGAATAATGATCACAAAATCGTTCTCAGCACCCTCGAGAACTTCAGTTACAAGACCCATAATGTAGTTATCATGCTTTTAAGGGCCGGCCAACTTGGATTTGAAAAATGATCCCAAAATCGTTCTATGCACCCTCGAAACCTCTGATACGATACCCATAATGTAGTTATCTTACTTTTGAGCGGCGGCCATATTGGATTTGAAAAATGATCACAAAATCGTTCTCTGCACCCTCGAGAACCTCGGATACGATACCCATAATGTAGTTATAATACTTTTGAGCGGCGGCCATCTTGGATTTTAAAAATGATCACAAAATAGTTCTGTCCACTCTCGAGAACCTCGGATACAATACCCATATTTTTGTGATCATAATCTTGCACGGCGGCTATCTTGGATATGAAAAATGATCAGAAAATCGTTCTCAGCGACCGCGAGAACCTCGGATACGATACCCATATTTTTGTGATCATAATCTTGCACGGCGGCCATCTTGGATATGAAAAATGATCAGAAAATCGTTCTCAGCGACCGCGAGAACCTCGGATACGATACCCAAATTTTTGTGATCATAATCTTGTACGGCGGTTATCTTGGATTTGAAAAATTATCACATAATCGTATTCAGCACCCTCGAGAACCTCGGATACGATACCCATAATGTAGTTATCATACTTTTGAGCGGTGTCCATCTTGGATTTGAATAATGATCACAAAATCGTTCTCAGCACCCTCGAGAACTTCGTTTACGAGACCCATAATGTAGTTATCATGCTTTTAAGGGCCGGCCAACTTGGATTTGAAAAATGATCCCAAAATCGTTCTATGCACCCTCGAAACCTCTGATACGATACCCATAATGTAGTTATCTTACTTTTGAGCGGCGGCCATATTGGATTTGAAAAATGATCACAAAATCGTTCTCTGCACCCTCGAGAACCTCGGATACGATACCCATAATGTAGTTATAATACTTTTGAGCGGCGGCCATCTTGGATTTGAAAAATGATCACATAATCGTATTCAGCACCCTCGAGAACCTCGGATACGATACCCATAAGGTAGTTATCATACTTTTGAGCGGTGTCCATCTTGGATTTGAATAATGATCACAAAATCGTTCTCAGCACCCTCGAGAACTTCGGTTACGAGACCCATAATGTAGTTATCATGCTTTTAAGGGCCGGCCAACTTGGATTTGAAAAATGATCCCAAAATCGTTCTATGCACCCTCGAAACCTCTGATACGATACCCATAATGTAGTTATAATACTTTTGAGCGGCGGCCATATTGGATTTGAAAAATGATCACAAAATCGTTCTCTGCACCCTCGAGAACCTCGGATACGATACCCATAATGTAGTCATAATACTTTTGAGCGGCGGCCATCTTGGATTTTAAAAATGATCACAAAATAGTTCAGTCCACTCTCGAGAACCTAGGATACAATACCCATATTTTTGTGATCATAATCTTGCACGGCGGCTATCTTGGATATGAAAAATGATCAGAAAATCGTTCTCAGCGACCGCGAGAACCTCGGATACGATACCCATATTTTTGTGATCATAATCTTGCACGGCGGCCATCTTGGATATGAAAAATGATCAGAAAATCGTTCTCAGCGCCCGCGAGAACCTCGGATACGATACCCATAATTTTGTGATCATAATCTTGCACGGCGGCCATCTTGGATATGAAAAATGATCAGAAAATCGTTCTCAGCACCCTCGAGAACCTCGGATACGATACCCATATTTTTGTGATCATAATATTGTACGGCGGCCATCTTGTTTTTGAAAAATGATCACGAAATCGTATTCAGCACCCCCGAGAACCTCTGATACGATACCCATAATGTAGTTATCATAATTTTGAGCGGCGGCCATCTCGGATTTAAAAATGATCCCAAAATTGTTTTCTGCACCCTCGACAACCTCGGACACGATATCAATATTGCTGAAAACATTATTATTTGCGGCAGCCCTCTTGGATTTCAAAAATGATCACAGAATTATTCTCTGCACCCTCGAGAACCTCGGACACGATATCCATATTGCTAAATTCATAAATTTGTGCGGCGGCCATCTTGGATTTGAAAAATGATCACCAAATCGTTCTCTGCACCCTCGAGAACCTCAGGTACGATATCCATATTTCTGACATCATAATTTTGTGCGGCGGCCATCTTGGATTTGAAAAATGATCACAAAATCGTTCTCAGCACCCGCGAGAACCTCGGATACGATACCCATAATGTAGTTATCATAATTTTGAGCGGCGGCCATCTCGGATTTAAAAATGATCCCAAAATTGTTTTCTGCACCCTCGAGAACCTCGGACACGATATCCATATTGCTGAAAACATTATTATTTGCGGCAGCCCTCTTGGATTTCAAAAATGATCACAGAATTGTTCTCTGCACCCTCGAGAACCTCGGACACGATATTCATATTGCTAAAATCATAAATTTGTGCGGCGGCCATCTTGGATTTGATAAATGATCACCAAATCGTTCTCTGCACCCTCGAGAACCTCAGGTACGATATCCATATTGCTGAAATCATAATTTTGTGCGGCGGCCATCTTGGATTTGAAAAATGATCCCAAAATCGTTCTATACACCCTCGAAACCTCTGATACGATACCCATAATGTAGTTATCTTACTTTTGAGCGGCGGCCATATTGGATTTGAAAAATGATCACAAAATCGTTCTCTGCACCCTCGAGAACCTCGGATACGATACCCATAATGTAGTTATAATACTTTTGAGCGGCGGCCATCTTGGATTTTACAAATGATCACAAAATAGTTCTGTCCACTCTCGAGAACCTCGGATACAATACCCATATTTTTGTGATCATAATCTTGCACGGCGGCTATCTTGGATATGAAAAATGATCAGAAAATCGTTCTCAGCGACCGCGAGAACCTCGGATACGATACCCATATTTTTGTGATCATAATCTTGCACGGCGGCCATCTTGGATATGAAAAATGATCAGAAAATCGTTCGCAGCACCCGCGAGAACCTCGGATGCGATACCCAAATTTTTGTGATCATAATCTTGTACGGCGGCCATCTTGGATTTGAAAAATGATCACATAATCGTATTCAGCACCCTCTAGAACCTCGGATACGATACCCATAATGTAGTTATCATATTTTTGAGCGGTGTCCATCTTGGATTTGAATAATGATCACAAAATCGTTCTCAGCACCCTCGAGAACTTCGGTTACGAGACCCATAATGTAGTTATCATGCTTTTAAGGGCCGGCCAACTTGGATTTGAAAAATGATCCCAAAATCGTTCTATGCACCCTCGAAACCTCTGATACGATACCCATAATGTAGTTATCTTACTTTTGAGCGGCGGCCATATTGGATTTGAAAAATGATCACAAAATCGTTCTCTGCACCCTCGAGAACCTCGGATACGATACCCATAATGTAGTTATAATACTTTGGAGCGGCGGCCATCTTGGATTTTAAAAATGATCACAAAATAGTTCTGTCCACTCTCGAGAACCTCGAATACAATACCCATATTTTTGTGATCATAATCTTGCACGGCGGCTATCTTGGATATGAAAAATGATCACCAAATCGTTCTCAGCACCCTCGAGAACCTCGGATACGATACCCATATTTTTGTGATCATAATATTGTACGGCGGCCATCTTGGATTTGAAAAATGATCACAAAATCGTTCTGTCAAATCTCGAGAACCTCGGATACGATACCCATATTTTTGTGATCATAATCTTGCACGGCGGCCATCTTGGATATGAAAAATGATCAGAAAATCGTTCGCAGCACCCGCGAGAACCTCGGATGCGATACCCAAATTTTTGTGATCATAATCTTGTACGGCGGCCATCTTGGATTTGAAAAATGATCACATTATCGTATTCAGCACCCTCTAGAACCTCGGATACGATACCCATAATGTAGTTATCATACTTTTGAGCGGCGGCCATCTTGGATTTTAAAACTGATCACAAAATCGTTCTCTGCACCTTCGAGAACCTCTGATACGATACCCATAATGTAGTTATCAAATTTTGAACGGCGGCCATCTCGGATCCAAAAATGATCCCAAAATTGTTTTCTGCACCCTCGAGAACCTCGGACACGATATCAATATTGCTGAAAACATTATTATTTGCGGCAGCCCTCTTGGATTTCAAAAATGATCACAGAATTGTTCTCTGCACCCTCGAGAACCTCGGACACGATATCCATATTGCTAAAATCATACTATTGTGCGGCAGCCATCTTGGATTTGAAAAATGATCACCAAATCGTTCTCTGCCATCTTGGATTTGAAAAATGTTCACAAAATCGTTCTCTGCACCCTCGAGAACCTCGGATTCGATACCCATAATGTAGTTATCATAATTTTGAGCGGCGGCCATCTCGGATTTAAAAATGATCCCAAAATTGTTTTCTGCACCCTCGAGAACCTCGGACACGATATCAATATTGCTGAAAACATTATTATTTGCGGCAGCCCTCTTGGATTTCAAAAATGATCACAGAATTGTTCTCTGCACCCTCGAGAACCTCGGACACGATATTCATATTGCTAAAATCATAAATTTGTGCGGCGGCCATCTTGGATTTGATAAATGATCACCAAATCGTTCTCTGCACCCTCAAGAACCTCAGGTACGATATCCATATTGCTGAAGTCATAATTTTGTGCGGCGGCCATCTTGGATTTGAAAAATCATCACAAAATCGTTCTCTGCACCCTCGTGAACTTCGAATATGATACCCATAATGTAGTTATCATAATTTTGAGCGGCGGCCATCTCGGATTCAAAAATGATCCCAAAATCATTCTCTGCACCCTCGAGAATCTCGGACACGATATCCATATTGCTGAAATCATTATTGTTTGCGGCAGCCCTCGTGGATTTCAAAAATGATCATAGAATTGTTCTGAGCACTCTCGAGAACCTCGGATACGATACCCATAATGAAGTTATCATGCTTTTAAGGGCCAGCCATCTTGGATTTGAAAAATGATCCCAAAATCTTTCTCAGCACCCTCGAGAACCTCGGTTACGATACCCATAATGTAGTTATCAAGCTTTTAAGGGCCGGCCATCTTTGATTTGAAAAATGATCCCAAAATCTTTCTCTGCACCCTCGTGAACTTCTGATACGATACCCATAATGAAGTTATCATTATTTTGAGCGGCGGCCATCTTGGATTTAAATATGATCCCAAAATTGTTTTCTGCACCCTCTAGAACCTCGGACTCGATATCCATATTGCTGAAAACATTATTGTTTGCGGCAGCCCTCTTGGAATTCAAAAATGATCACAAAGTCGTTCTCAGCACCATCGAGAACCTCTGCTACGATACCCATAATATAGCAATCATACTTTTAAGAGGCGGCCATCTTGGAATTTGTAAAATGATCACAAAATCGTTCTCTGCACCCTCAAGAACCTCGGATACGATACCCATAATGTAGTTATCATAATTTTGAGCGGCGGCCATCTTGGATTTCAAAAATGATCACAGAATTGTTCTCTGCACCCTCGAGAACCTCGGACACGATTTCCACATTGCTAAAATCATAATTTTTTGCGGCGGCCATCTTGGATTTGAAAAATGATCACCAAATCGTTCTCTGCACCCTCGAGAACCTCGGATACGATACCCATAATGTAGTTATCATAATTTTGAGCGGCGGCCATCTTGGATTTCAAAAATGATCACAGAATTGTTCTCTGCACCCTCGAGAACCTCGGACAAGATTTCCACATTGCTAAAATCATAATTTTTTGCGGCGGCCATCTTGGATATGAAAAATGATCACCAAATCGTTCTCTGCACCCTCGAGAACCTCGGATACGATACCCATAATGTATTTATCATACTTTTGAGCGGCGGCCATCTTGGATTTGAAAAGTGATCACCAAATCGTTCTCTGCACCCTCGAGAATCTCGGACACGATATCCATATTCCTGAAATCATAATTTTGTGCGGCGGCCATCTTAGATTTGAAAAATGTTCACAAAAACGTTCTCAGCACCCTCGAGAACCTCTGATACGATACCCATAATGTAGTTAGAATACTTTTGAGCGGCGGCCATCTTGGATTTGAAAAATGATCCCAAAATCGTTCTATGCACCCTCGAAACCTCTGATACGATACCCATAATGTAGTTATCTTACTTTTGAGCGGCGGCCATATTGGATTTGAAAAATGATCACAAAATCGTTCTCTGCACCCTCGAGAACCTCGGATACGATACCCATAATGTAGTTATAATACTTTTCAGCGGCGGCCATCTTGGATTTGAAAAATGATCACATAATCGTATTCAGCACCCTCGAGAACCTCGGATACGATACCCATAAGGTAGTTATCATACTTTTGAGCGGTGTCCATCTTGGATTTGAATAATGATCACAAAATCGTTCTCAGCACCCTCGAGAACTTCAGTTACAAGACCCATAATGTAGTTATCATGCTTTTAAGGGCCGGCCAACTTGGATTTGAAAAATGATCCCAAAATCGTTCTATGCACCCTCGAAACCTCTGATACGATACCCATAATGTAGTTATCTTACTTTTGAGCGGCGGCCATATTGGATTTGAAAAATGATCACAAAATCGTTCTCTGCACCCTCGAGAACCTCGGATACGATACCCATAATGTAGTTATAATACTTTTGAGCGGCGGCCATCTTGGATTTTAAAAATGATCACAAAATAGTTCTGTCCACTCTCGAGAACCTCGGATACAATACCCATATTTTTGTGATCATAATCTTGCACGGCGGCTATCTTGGATATGAAAAATGATCAGAAAATCGTTCTCAGCGACCGCGAGAACCTCGGATACGATACCCATATTTTTGTGATCATAATCTTGCACGGCGGCCATCTTGGATATGAAAAATGATCAGAAAATCGTTCTCAGCGACCGCGAGAACCTCGGATACGATACCCAAATTTTTGTGATCATAATCTTGTACGGCGGTTATCTTGGATTTGAAAAATTATCACATAATCGTATTCAGCACCCTCGAGAACCTCGGATACGATACCCATAATGTAGTTATCATACTTTTGAGCGGTGTCCATCTTGGATTTGAATAATGATCACAAAATCGTTCTCAGCACCCTCGAGAACTTCGTTTACGAGACCCATAATGTAGTTATCATGCTTTTAAGGGCCGGCCAACTTGGATTTGAAAAATGATCCCAAAATCGTTCTATGCACCCTCGAAACCTCTGATACGATTCCCATAATGTAGTTATCTTACTTTTGAGCGGCGGCCATATTGGATTTGAAAAATGATCACAAAATCGTTCTCTGCACCCTCGAGAACCTCGGATACGATACCCATAATGTAGTTATAATACTTTTGAGCGGCGGCCATCTTGGATTTGAAAAATGATCACATAATCGTATTCAGCACCCTCGAGAACCTCGGATACGATACCCATAAGGTAGTTATCATACTTTTGAGCGGTGTCCATCTTGGATTTGAATAATGATCACAAAATCGTTCTCAGCACCCTCGAGAACTTCGGTTACGAGACCCATAATGTAGTTATCATGCTTTTAAGGGCCGGCCAACTTGGATTTGAAAAATGATCCCAAAATCGTTCTATGCACCCTCGAAACCTCTGATACGATACCCATAATGTAGTTATCTTACTTTTGAGCGGCGGCCATATTGGATTTGAAAAATGATCACAAAATCGTTCTCTGCACCCTCGAGAACCTCGGATACGATACCCATAATGTAGTCATAATACTTTTGAGCGGCGGCCATCTTGGATTTTAAAAATGATCACAAAATAGTTCAGTCCACTCTCGAGAACCTAGGATACAATACCCATATTTTTGTGATCATAATCTTGCACGGCGGCTATCTTGGATATGAAAAATGATCAGAAAATCGTTCTCAGCGACCGCGAGAACCTCGGATACGATACCCATATTTTTGTGATCATAATCTTGCACGGCGGCCATCTTGGATATGAAAAATGATCAGAAAATCGTTCTCAGCGACCGCGAGAACCTCGGATACGATACCCATAATTTTGTGATCATAATCTTGCACGGCGGCCATCTTGGATATGAAAAATGATCAGAAAATCGTTCTCAGCACCCTCGAGAACCTCGGATACGATACCCATATTTTTGTGATCATAATATTGTACGGCGGCCATCTTGTTTTTGAAAAATGATCACGAAATCGTATTCAGCACCCCCGAGAACCTCTGATACGATACCCATAATGTAGTTATCATAATTTTGAGCGGCGGCCATCTCGGATTTAAAAATGATCCCAAAATTGTTTTCTGCACCCTCGACAACCTCGGACACGATATCAATATTGCTGAAAACATTATTATTTGCGGCAGCCCTCTTGGATTTCAAAAATGATCACAGAATTATTCTCTGCACCCTCGAGAACCTCGGACACGATATCCATATTGCTAAATTCATAAATTTGTGCGGCGGCCATCTTGGATTTGAAAAATGATCACCAAATCGTTCTCTGCACCCTCGAGAACCTCAGGTACGATATCCATATTTCTGACATCATAATTTTGTGCGGCGGCCATCTTGGATTTGAAAAATGATCACAAAATCGTTCTCAGCACCCGCGAGAACCTCGGATACGATACCCATAATGTAGTTATCATAATTTTGAGCGGCGGCCATCTCGGATTTAAAAATGATCCCAAAATTGTTTTCTGCACCCTCGAGAACCTCGGACACGATATCAATATTGCTGAAAACATTATTATTTGCGGCAGCCCTCTTGGATTTCAAAAATGATCACAGAATTGTTCTCTGCACCCTCGAGAACCTCGGACACGATATTCATATTGCTAAAATCATAAATTTGTGCGGCGGCCATCTTGGATTTGATAAATGATCACCAAATCGTTCTCTGCACCCTCGAGAACCTCAGGTACGATATCCATATTGCTGAAATCATAATTTTGTGCGGCGGCCATCTTGGATTTGAAAAATGATCCCAAAATCGTTCTATACACCCTCGAAACCTCTGATACGATACCCATAATGTAGTTATCTTACTTTTGAGCGGCGGCCATATTGGATTTGAAAAATGATCACAAAATCGTTCTCTGCACCCTCGAGAACCTCGGATACGATACCCATAATGTAGTTATAATACTTTTGAGCGGCGGCCATCTTGGATTTTACAAATGATCACAAAATAGTTCTGTCCACTCTCGAGAACCTCGGATACAATACCCATATTTTTGTGATCATAATCTTGCACGGCGGCTATCTTGGATATGAAAAATGATCAGAAAATCGTTCTCAGCGACCGCGAGAACCTCGGATACGATACCCATATTTTTGTGATCATAATCTTGCACGGCGGCCATCTTGGATATGAAAAATGATCAGAAAATCGTTCGCAGCACCCGCGAGAACCTCGGATGCGATACCCAAATTTTTGTGATCATAATCTTGTACGGCGGCCATCTTGGATTTGAAAAATGATCACATAATCGTATTCAGCACCCTCTAGAACCTCGGATACGATACCCATAATGTAGTTATCATATTTTTGAGCGGTGTCCATCTTGGATTTGAATAATGATCACAAAATCGTTCTCAGCACCCTCGAGAACTTCGGTTACGAGACCCATAATGTAGTTATCATGCTTTTAAGGGCCGGCCAACTTGGATTTGAAAAATGATCCCAAAATCGTTCTATGCACCCTCGAAACCTCTGATACGATACCCATAATGTAGTTATCTTACTTTTGAGCGGCGGCCATATTGGATTTGAAAAATGATCACAAAATCGTTCTCTGCACCCTCGAGAACCTCGGATACGATACCCATAATGTAGTTATAATACTTTGGAGCGGCGGCCATCTTGGATTTTAAAAATGATCACAAAATAGTTCTGTCCACTCTCGAGAACCTCGAATACAATACCCATATTTTTGTGATCATAATCTTGCACGGCGGCTATCTTGGATATGAAAAATGATCACAAAATCGTTCTCAGCACCCTCGAGAACCTCGGATACGATACCCATATTTTTGTGATCATAATATTGTACGGCGGCCATCTTGGATTTGAAAAATGATCACAAAATCGTTCTGTCAAATCTCGAGAACCTCGGATACGATACCCATATTTTTGTGATCATAATCTTGCACGGCGGCCATCTTGGATATGAAAAATGATCAGAAAATCGTTCGCAGCACCCGCGAGAACCTCGGATGCGATACCCAAATTTTTGTGATCATAATCTTGTACGGCGGCCATCTTGGATTTGAAAAATGATCACATTATCGTATTCAGCACCCTCTAGAACCTCGGATACGATACCCATAATGTAGTTATCATACTTTTGAGCGGCGGCCATCTTGGATTTTAAAACTGATCACAAAATCGTTCTCTGCACCTTCGAGAACCTCTGATACGATACCCATAATGTAGTTATCAAATTTTGAACGGCGGCCATCTCGGATCCAAAAATGATCCCAAAATTGTTTTCTGCACCCTCGAGAACCTCGGACACGATATCAATATTGCTGAAAACATTATTATTTGCGGCAGCCCTCTTGGATTTCAAAAATGATCACAGAATTGTTCTCTGCACCCTCGAGAACCTCGGACACGATATCCATATTGCTAAAATCATACTATTGTGCGGCAGCCATCTTGGATTTGAAAAATGATCACCAAATCGTTCTCTGCCATCTTGGATTTGAAAAATGTTCACAAAATCGTTCTCTGCACCCTCGAGAACCTCGGATTCGATACCCATAATGTAGTTATCATACTTTTGAGCGGCGGCCATATTGGATTTTAAAAATGATCACCAAATCGTTCTCTGCACCCTCGAGAACCTCAGGTACGATATCCATATTGCTGAAATCATAATTTTGTGCGGCGGCCATCTTGGATTTGAATAATGATCACCAAATCGTTCTCTGCACCCTCGAGAACCTCGGGTACGATATCTATATTGCTGAAATCATAATTATGTGCGGCGGCCATCTTGGATTTGAAAAATGATCACAAAATCGTTCTCAGCACCCTCGAGAACCTCGGATACGATACCAATAATGTAGTTATAATTCTTTTGAGCGGCGGCCATCTTGGATTAGTAAAATGATCACAAAATCGTTCTCTGCACCCTCGAGAACCTCGGATACGAAACCCATAATGTAGTTATCATAATTTTGAGCGGCGGCCATCTTGGATTTCAAAAATGATCACAAAATCGTTCTGTGCACCCTCGAGAACCTCGGATACGATACCCATAATTTTGTGATCATAATCTTGCACGGCGGCCATCTTGGATATGAAAAATGATCAGAAAATCGTTCTCAGCACCCTCGAGAACCTCGGATACGATACCCATATTTTTGTGATCATAATATTGTACGGCGGCCATCTTGGATTTGAAAAATGATCAAGAAATCGTATTCAGCACCCCCGAGAACCTCTGATACGATACCCATAATGTAGTTATCATAATTTTGAGCGGCGGCCATCTCGGATTTAAAAATGATCCCAAAATTGTTTTCTGCACCCTCGACAACCTCGGACACGATATCAATATTGCTGAAAACATTATTATTTGCGGCAGCCCTCTTGGATTACAAAAATGATCACAGAATTATTCTCTGCACCCTCGAGAACCTCGGACACGATATTCATATTGCTAAAATCATAAATTTGTGCGGCGGCCATCTTGGATTTGATAAATGATCACCAAATCGTTCTCTGCACCCTCGAGAACCTCAGGTACGATATCCATATTGCTGAAGTCATAATTTTGTGCGGCGGCCATCTTGGATTTGAAAAATCATCACAAAATCGTTCTCTGCACCCACAAGAACCTCGGATACGATACCCATAATGTAGTTATCATAATTTTGAGCGGCGGCCATCTTGGATTTCAAAAATGATCACAGAATTGTTCTCTGCACCCTCGAGAACCTCGGACACGATTTCCACATTGCTAAAATCATAATTTTTTGCGGCGGCCATCTTGGATTTGAAAAATGATCACCAAATCGTTCTCTGCACCCTCAAGAACCTCGGATACGATACCCATAATGTAGTTATCATAATTTTGAGCGGCGGCCATCTTGGATTTCAAAAATGATCACAGAATTGTACTCTGCACCCTCGAGAACCTCGGACACGATATCCATATTGCTAAATTCATAAATTTGTGCGGCGGCCATCTTGGATTTGAAAAATGATCACCAAATCGTTCTCTGCACCCTCGAGAACCTCAGGTACGATATCCATATTTCTGACATCATAATTTTGTGCGGCGGCCATCTTGGATTTGAAAAATGATCACAAAATCGTTCTCAGCACCCGCGAGAACCTCGGATACGATACCCATAATGTAGTTATCATAATTTTGAGCGGCGGCCATCTCGGATTTAAAAATGATCCCAAAATTGTTTTCTGCACCCTCGAGAACCTCGGACACGATATCAATATTGCTGAAAACATTATTATTTGCGGCAGCCCTCTTGGATTTCAAAAATGATCACAGAATTGTTCTCTGCACCCTCGAGAACCTCGGACACGATATTCATATTGCTAAAATCATAAATTTGTGCGGCGGCCATCTTGGATTTGATAAATGATCACCAAATCGTTCTCTGCACCCTCGAGAACCTCAGGTACGATATCCATATTGCTGAAATCATAATTTTGTGCGGCGGCCATCTTGGATTTGAAAAATGATCACAAAATCGTTCTCAGCACCCGCGAGAACCTCGGATACGATACCCATAATGTAGTTATCATAATTTTGAGCGGCGGCCATCTTGGATTTTAAAAATGATCACAAAATAGTTCAGTCCACTCTCGAGAACCTAGGATACAATACCCATATTTTTGTGATCATAATCTTGCACGGCGGCTATCTTGGATATGAAAAATGATCAGAAAATCGTTCTCAGCGACCGCGAGAACCTCGGATACGATACCCATATTTTTGTGATCATAATCTTGCACGGCGGCCATCTTGGATATGAAAAATGATCAGAAAATCGTTCTCAGCGACCGCGAGAACCTCGGATACGATACCCATAATTTTGTGATCATAATCTTGCACGGCGGCCATCTTGGATATGAAAAATGATCAGAAAATCGTTCTCAGCACCCTCGAGAACCTCGGATACGATACCCATATTTTTGTGATCATAATATTGTACGGCGGCCATCTTGTTTTTGAAAAATGATCACGAAATCGTATTCAGCACCCTCGAGAACCTCTGATACGATACCCATAATGTAGTTATCATAATTTTGAGCGGCGGCCATCTCGGATTTAAAAATGATCCCAAAATTGTTTTCTGCACCCTCGACAACCTCGGACACGATATCAATATTGCTGAAAACATTATTATTTGCGGCAGCCCTCTTGGATTTCAAAAATGATCACAGAATTATTCTCTGCACCCTCGAGAACCTCGGACACGATATCCATATTGCTAAATTCATAAATTTGTGCGGCGGCCATCTTGGATTTGAAAAATGATCACCAAATCGTTCTCTGCACCCTCGAGAACCTCAGGTACGATATCCATATTTCTGACATCATAATTTTGTGCGGCGGCCATCTTGGATTTGAAAAATGATCACAAAATCGTTCTCAGCACCCGCGAGAACCTCGGATACGATACCCATAATGTAGTTATCATAATTTTGAGCGGCGGCCATCTCGGATTTAAAAATGATCCCAAAATTGTTTTCTGCACCCTCGAGAACCTCGGACACGATATCAATATTGCTGAAAACATTATTATTTGCGGCAGCCCTCTTGGATTTCAAAAATGATCACAGAATTGTTCTCTGCACCCTCGAGAACCTCGGACACGATATTCATATTGCTAAATTCATAAATTTGTGCGGCGGCCATCTTGGATTTGAAAAATGATCACCAAATCGTTCTCTGCACCCTCGAGAACCTCAGGTACGATATCCATATTTCTGACATCATAATTTTGTGCGGCGGCCATCTTGGATTTGAAAAATGATCACAAAATCGTTCTCAGCACCCGCGAGAACCTCGGATACGATACCCATAATGTAGTTATCATAATTTTGAGCGGCGGCCATCTTGGATTTTAAAAATGATCACAAAATAGTTCAGTCCACTCTCGAGAACCTAGGATACAATACCCATATTTTTGTGATCATAATCTTGCACGGCGGCTATCTTGGATATGAAAAATGATCAGAAAATCGTTCTCAGCGACCGCGAGAACCTCGGATACGATACCCATATTTTTGTGATCATAATCTTGCACGGCGGCCATCTTGGATATGAAAAATGATCAGAAAATCGTTCTCAGCGACCGCGAGAACCTCGGATACGATACCCATAATTTTGTGATCATAATCTTGCACGGCGGCCATCTTGGATATGAAAAATGATCAGAAAATCGTTCTCAGCACCCTCGAGAACCTCGGATACGATACCCATATTTTTGTGATCATAATATTGTACGGCGGCCATCTTGTTTTTGAAAAATGATCACGAAATCGTATTCAGCACCCCCGAGAACCTCTGATACGATACCCATAATGTAGTTATCATAATTTTGAGCGGCGGCCATCTCGGATTTAAAAATGATCCCAAAATTGTTTTCTGCACCCTCGACAACCTCGGACACGATATCAATATTGCTGAAAACATTATTATTTGCGGCAGCCCTCTTGGATTTCAAAAATGATCACAGAATTATTCTCTGCACCCTCGAGAACCTCGGACACGATATCCATATTGCTAAATTCATAAATTTGTGCGGCGGCCATCTTGGATTTGAAAAATGATCACCAAATCGTTCTCTGCACCCTCGAGAACCTCAGGTACGATATCCATATTTCTGACATCATAATTTTGTGCGGCGGCCATCTTGGATTTGAAAAATGATCACAAAATCGTTCTCAGCACCCGCGAGAACCTCGGATACGATACCCATAATGTAGTTATCATAATTTTGAGCGGCGGCCATCTCGGATTTAAAAATGATCCCAAAATTGTTTTCTGCACCCTCGAGAACCTCGGACACGATATCAATATTGCTGAAAACATTATTATTTGCGGCAGCCCTCTTGGATTTCAAAAATGATCACAGAATTGTTCTCTGCACCCTCGAGAACCTCGGACACGATATTCATATTGCTAAAATCATAAATTTGTGCGGCGGCCATCTTGGATTTGATAAATGATCACCAAATCGTTCTCTGCACCCTCGAGAACCTCAGGTACGATATCCATATTGCTGAAATCATAATTTTGTGCGGCGGCCATCTTGGATTTGAAAAATGATCCCAAAATCGTTCTATACACCCTCGAAACCTCTGATACGATACCCATAATGTAGTTATCTTACTTTTGAGCGGCGGCCATATTGGATTTGAAAAATGATCACAAAATCGTTCTCTGCACCCTCGAGAACCTCGGATACGATACCCATAATGTAGTTATAATACTTTTGAGCGGCGGCCATCTTGGATTTTACAAATGATCACAAAATAGTTCTGTCCACTCTCGAGAACCTCGGATACAATACCCATATTTTTGTGATCATAATCTTGCACGGCGGCTATCTTGGATATGAAAAATGATCAGAAAATCGTTCTCAGCGACCGCGAGAACCTCGGATACGATACCCATATTTTTGTGATCATAATCTTGCACGGCGGCCATCTTGGATATGAAAAATGATCAGAAAATCGTTCGCAGCACCCGCGAGAACCTCGGATGCGATACCCAAATTTTTGTGATCATAATCTTGTACGGCGGCCATCTTGGATTTGAAAAATGATCACATAATCGTATTCAGCACCCTCTAGAACCTCGGATACGATACCCATAATGTAGTTATCATATTTTTGAGCGGTGTCCATCTTGGATTTGAATAATGATCACAAAATCGTTCTCAGCACCCTCGAGAACTTCGGTTACGAGACCCATAATGTAGTTATCATGCTTTTAAGGGCCGGCCAACTTGGATTTGAAAAATGATCCCAAAATCGTTCTATGCACCCTCGAAACCTCTGATACGATACCCATAATGTAGTTATCTTACTTTTGAGCGGCGGCCATATTGGATTTGAAAAATGATCACAAAATCGTTCTCTGCACCCTCGAGAACCTCGGATACGATACCCATAATGTAGTTATAATACTTTGGAGCGGCGGCCATCTTGGATTTTAAAAATGATCACAAAATAGTTCTGTCCACTCTCGAGAACCTCGAATACAATACCCATATTTTTGTGATCATAATCTTGCACGGCGGCTATCTTGGATATGAAAAATGATCACAAAATCGTTCTCAGCACCCTCGAGAACCTCGGATACGATACCCATATTTTTGTGATCATAATATTGTACGGCGGCCATCTTGGATTTGAAAAATGATCACAAAATCGTTCTGTCAAATCTCGAGAACCTCGGATACGATACCCATATTTTTGTGATCATAATCTTGCACGGCGGCCATCTTGGATATGAAAAATGATCAGAAAATCGTTCGCAGCACCCGCGAGAACCTCGGATGCGATACCCAAATTTTTGTGATCATAATCTTGTACGGCGGCCATCTTGGATTTGAAAAATGATCACATTATCGTATTCAGCACCCTCTAGAACCTCGGATACGATACCCATAATGTAGTTATCATACTTTTGAGCGGCGGCCATCTTGGATTTTAAAACTGATCACAAAATCGTTCTCTGCACCTTCGAGAACCTCTGATACGATACCCATAATGTAGTTATCAAATTTTGAACGGCGGCCATCTCGGATCCAAAAATGATCCCAAAATTGTTTTCTGCACCCTCGAGAACCTCGGACACGATATCAATATTGCTGAAAACATTATTATTTGCGGCAGCCCTCTTGGATTTCAAAAATGATCACAGAATTGTTCTCTGCACCCTCGAGAACCTCGGACACGATATCCATATTGCTAAAATCATACTATTGTGCGGCAGCCATCTTGGATTTGAAAAATGATCACCAAATCGTTCTCTGCCATCTTGGATTTGAAAAATGTTCACAAAATCGTTCTCTGCACCCTCGAGAACCTCGGATTCGATACCCATAATGTAGTTATCATACTTTTGAGCGGCGGCCATATTGGATTTTAAAAATGATCACCAAATCGTTCTCTGCACCCTCGAGAACCTCAGGTACGATATCCATATTGCTGAAATCATAATTTTGTGCGGCGGCCATCTTGGATTTGAATAATGATCACCAAATCGTTCTCTGCACCCTCGAGAACCTCGGGTACGATATCTATATTGCTGAAATCATAATTATGTGCGGCGGCCATCTTGGATTTGAAAAATGATCACAAAATCGTTCTCAGCACCCTCGAGAACCTCGGATACGATACCAATAATGTAGTTATAATTCTTTTGAGCGGCGGCCATCTTGGATTAGTAAAATGATCACAAAATCGTTCTCTGCACCCTCGAGAACCTCGGATACGAAACCCA
Organism: Leptidea sinapis; assembly: GCF_905404315.1. Taxonomy (NCBI): domain Eukaryota; kingdom Metazoa; phylum Arthropoda; class Insecta; order Lepidoptera; family Pieridae; genus Leptidea; species Leptidea sinapis. The sequence goes on along the minus strand of NC_066305.1, from coordinate 9,482,000 downwards.
TAATGAAGTTATCATAATTTTGAGCGGCGGCCATCTTGGATTTTAAAAATGATCACCAAATCGTTCTGTGCACTCTCGAGAACCTCGGATACGATACCCATAATTTTGTGATCATAATCTTGCACGGCGGCCATCTTGGATTTGAAAAATGATCAGAAAATCGTTCTCAGCACCCTCGAGAACCTCGGATACGATACCCATATTTTTGTGATCATAATATTGTACGGCGGCCATCTTGGATTTGAAAAATGATCAAGAAATCGTATTCAGCACCCCCGAGAACCTCTGATACGATACCCATAATGTAGTTATCATAATTTTGAGCGGCGGCCATCTCGGATTTAAAAATGATCCCAAAATTGTTTTCTGCACCCTCGACAACCTCGGACACGATATCAATATTGCTGAAAACATTATTATTTGCGGCAGCCCTCTTGGATTACAAAAATGATCACAGAATTATTCTCTGCACCCTCGAGAACCTCGGACACGATATTCATATTGCTAAAATCATAAATTTGTGCGGCGGCCATCTTGGATTTGATAAATGATCACCAAATCGTTCTCTGCACCCTCGAGAACCTCAGGTACGATATCCATATTGCTGAAGTCATAATTTTGTGCGGCGGCCATCTTGGATTTGAAAAATCATCACAAAATCGTTCTCTGCACCCACAAGAACCTCGGATACGATACCCATAATGTAGTTATCATAATTTTGAGCGGCGGCCATCTTGGATTTCAAAAATGATCACAGAATTGTTCTCTGCACCCTCGAGAACCTCGGACACGATTTCCACATTGCTAAAATCATAATTTTTTGCGGCGGCCATCTTGGATTTGAAAAATGATCACCAAATCGTTCTCTGCACCCTCAAGAACCTCGGATACGATACCCATAATGTAGTTATCATAATTTTGAGCGGCGGCCATCTTGGATTTCAAAAATGATCACAGAATTGTACTCTGCACCCTCGAGAACCTCGGACACGATTTCCACATTGCTAAAATCATAATTTTTTGCGGCGGCCATCTTGGATTTGAAAAATGATCACCAAATCGTTCTCTGCACCCTCGAGAACCTCGGATACGATACCCATAATGTATTTATCATACTTTTGAGCGGCGGCCATCTTGGATTTGAAAAGTGATCACCAAATCGTTCTCTGCACCCTCGAGAATCTCGGACACGATATCCATATTCCTGAAATCATAATTTTGTGCGGCGGCCATCTTAGATTTGAAAAATGTTCACAAAAACGTTCTCAGCACCCTCGAGAACCTCTGATACGATACCCATAATGTAGTTAGAATACTTTTGAGCGGCGGCCATCTTGGATTTGAAAAATGATCCCAAAATCGTTCTATGCACCCTCGAAACCTCTGATACGATACCCATAATGTAGTTATCTTACTTTTGAGCGGCGGCCATATTGGATTTGAAAAATGATCACAAAATCGTTCTCTGCACCCTCGAGAACCTCGGATACGATACCCATAATGTAGTTATAATACTTTTCAGCGGCGGCCATCTTGGATTTGAAAAATGATCACATAATCATATTCAGCACCCTCGAGAACCTCGGATACGATACCCATAAGGTAGTTATCATACTTTTGAGCGGTGTCCATCTTGGATTTGAATAATGATCACAAAATCGTTCTCAGCACCCTCGAGAACTTCAGTTACGAGACCCATAATGTAGTTATCATGCTTTTAAGGGCCGGCCAACTTGGATTTGAAAAATGATCCCAAAATCGTTCTATGCACCCTCGAAACCTCTGATACGATACCCATAATGTAGTTATCTTACTTTTGAGCGGCGGCCATATTGGATTTGAAAAATGATCACAAAATCGTTCTCTGCACCCTCGAGAACCTCGGATACGATACCCATAATGTAGTTATAATACTTTTGAGCGGCGGCCATCTTGGATTTTAAAAATGATCACAAAATAGTTCTGTCCACTCTCGAGAACCTCGGATACAATACCCATATTTTTGTGATCATAATCTTGCACGGCGGCTATCTTGGATATGAAAAATGATCAGAAAATCGTTCTCAGCGACCGCGAGAACCTCGGATACGATACCCATATTTTTGTGATCATAATCTTGCACGGCGGCCATCTTGGATATGAAAAATGATCAGAAAATCGTTCTCAGCGACCGCGAGAACCTCGGATACGATACCCAAATTTTTGTGATCATAATCTTGTACGGCGGTTATCTTGGATTTGAAAAATGATCACATAATCGTATTCAGCACCCTCGAGAACCTCGGATACGATACCCATAATGTAGTTATCATACTTTTGAGCGGTGTCCATCTTGGATTTGAATAATGATCACAAAATCGTTCTCAGCACCCTCGAGAACTTCGGTTACGAGACCCATAATGTAGTTATCATGCTTTTAAGGGCCGGCCAACTTGGATTTGAAAAATGATCCCAAAATCGTTCTATGCACCCTCGAAACCTCTGATACGATTCCCATAATGTAGTTATCTTACTTTTGAGCGGCGGCCATATTGGATTTGAAAAATGTTCACAAAATCGTTCTCTGCACCCTCGAGAACCTCGGATACGATACCCATAATGTAGTTATCATACTTTTGAGCGGCGGCCATATTGGATTTTAAAAATGATCACCAAATCGTTCTCTGCACCCTCGAGAACCTCAGGTACGATATCCATATTGCTGAAATCATAATTTTGTGCGGCGGCCATCTTGGATTTGAATAATGATCACAAAATCGTTCTCTGCACCCTCGAGAACCTCGGGTACGATATCTATATTGCTGAAATCATAATTATGTGCGGCGGCCATCTTGGATTTGAAAAATGATCACAAAATCGTTCTCAGCACCCTCGAGAACCTCGGAAACGATACCAATAATGTAGTTATAATTCTTTTGAGCCGCGGCCATCTTGGATTAGTAAAATGATCACAAAATCGTTCTCTGCACCCTCGAGAACCTCGGATACGAAACCCATAATGTAGTTATCATAATTTTGAGCGGCGGCCATCTTGGATTTTAAAAATGATCACCAAATCGTTCTGTGCACTCTCGAGAACCTCGGATACGATACCCATAATTTTGTGATCATAATCTTGCACGGCGGCCATCTTGGATATGAAAAATGATCAGAAAATCGTTCTCAGCACCCTCGAGAACCTCGGATACGATACCCATATTTTTGTGATCATAATATTGTACGGCGGCCATCTTGGATTTGAAAAATGATCAAGAAATCGTATTCAGCACCCCCGAGAACCTCTGATACGATACCCATAATATAGTTATCATAATTTTGAGCGGCGGCCATCTCGGATTTAAAAATGATCCCAAAATTGTTTTCTGCACCCTCGACAACCTCGGACACGATATCAATATTGCTGAAAACATTATTATTTGCGGCAGCCCTCTTGGATTTCAAAAATGATCACAGAATTATTCTCTGCACCCTCGAGAACCTCGGACACGATATCCATATTGCTAAATTCATAAATTTGTGCGGCGGCCATCTTGGATTTGAAAAATGTTCACCAAATCGTTCTCTGCACCCTCGAGAACCTCAGGTACGATATCCATATTGCTGAAATCATAATTTTGTGCGGCGGCCATCTTGGATTTGAAAAATGATCACAAAATCGTTCTCAGCACCCGCGAGAACCTCGGATACGATACCCATAATGTAGTTATCATAATTTTGAGCGGCGGCCATCTCGGATTTAAAAATGATCCCAAAATTGTTTTCTGCACCCTCGAGAACCTCGGACACGATATCAATATTGCTGAAAACATTATTATTTGCGGCAGCCCTCTTGGATTTCAAAAATGATCACAGAATTGTTCTCTGCACCCTCGAGAACCTCGGACACGATATTCATATTGCTAAAATCATAAATTTGTGCGGCGGCCATCTTGGATTTGATAAATGATCACCAAATCGTTCTCTGCACCCTCGAGAACCTCAGGTACGATATCCATATTGCTGAAGTCATAATTTTGTGCGGCGGCCATCTTGGATTTGAAAAATCATCACAAAATCGTTCTCTGCACCCTCGTGAACTTCGAATATGATACCCATAATGTAGTTATCATAATTTTGAGCGGCGGCCATCTCGGATTCAAAAATGATCCCAAAATCATTCTCTGCACCCTCGAGAATCTCGGACACGATATCCATATTGCTGAAATCATTATTGTTTGCGGCAGCCCTCTTGGATTTCAAAAATGATCATAGAATTGTTCTGAGCACTCTCGAGAACCTCGGATACGATACCCATAATGAAGTTATCATGCTTTTAAGGGCCAGCCATCTTGGATTTGAAAAATGATCCCAAAATCTTTCTCAGCACCCTCGAGAACCTCGGTTACGATACCCATAATGTAGTTATCAAGCTTTTAAGGGCCGGCCATCTTTGATTTGAAAAATGATCCCAAAATCTTTCTCTGCACCCTCGTGAACTTCTGATACGATACCCATAATGAAGTTATCATTATTTTGAGCGGCGGCCATCTTGGATTTAAATATGATCCCAAAATTGTTTTCTGCACCCTCTAGAACCTCGGACTCGATATCTATATTGCTGAAAACATTATTGTTTGCGGCAGCCCTCTTGGAATTCAAAAATGATCACAAAGTCGTTCTCAGCACCATCGAGAACCTCTGCTACGATACCCATAATGTAGCTATCATACTTTTGAGCGGCGGCCATCTTGGATTTGAAAAATGATCACAAAATCGTTCTCTGCACCCTCAAGAACCTCGGATACGATACCCATAATGTAGTTATCATAATTTTGAGCGGCGGCCATCTTGGATTTCAAAAATGATCACAGAATTGTTCTCTGCACCCTCGAGAACCTCGGACACGATTTCCACATTGCTAAAATCATAATTTTTTGCGGCGGCCATCTTGGATTTGAAAAATGATCACCAAATCGTTCTCTGCACCCTCAAGAACCTCGGATACGATACCCATAATGTAGTTATCATAATTTTGAGCGGCGGCCATCTTGGATTTCAAAAATGATCACAGAATTGTTCTCTGCACCCTCGAGAACCTCGGACACGATTTCCACATTGCTAAAATCATAATTTTTTGCGGCGGCCATCTTGGATATGAAAAATGATCACCAAATCGTTCTCTGCACCCTCGAGAACCTCGGATACGATACCCATAATGTATTTATCATACTTTTGAGCGGCGGCCATCTTGGATTTGAAAAGTGATCACCAAATCGTTCTCTGCACCCTCGAGAATCTCGGACACGATATCCATATTCCTGAAATCATAATTTTGTGCGGCGGCCATCTTAGATTTGAAAAATGTTCACAAAAACGTTCTCAGCACCCTCGAGAACCTCTGATACGATACCCATAATGTAGTTAGAATACTTTTGAGCGGCGGCCATCTTGGATTTGAAAAATGATCCCAAAATCGTTCTATGCACCCTCGAAACCTCTGATACGATACCCATAATGTAGTTATCTTACTTTTGAGCGGCGGCCATATTGGATTTGAAAAATGATCACAAAATCGTTCTCTGCACCCTCGAGAACCTCGGATACGATACCCATAATGTAGTTATAATACTTTTCAGCGGCGGCCATCTTGGATTTGAAAAATGATCACATAATCGTATTCAGCACCCTCGAGAACCTCGGATACGATACCCATAAGGTAGTTATCATACTTTTGAGCGGTGTCCATCTTGGATTTGAATAATGATCACAAAATCGTTCTCAGCACCCTCGAGAACTTCAGTTACAAGACCCATAATGTAGTTATCATGCTTTTAAGGGCCGGCCAACTTGGATTTGAAAAATGATCCCAAAATCGTTCTATGCACCCTCGAAACCTCTGATACGATACCCATAATGTAGTTATCTTACTTTTGAGCGGCGGCCATATTGGATTTGAAAAATGATCACAAAATCGTTCTCTGCACCCTCGAGAACCTCGGATACGATACCCATAATGTAGTTATAATACTTTTGAGCGGCGGCCATCTTGGATTTTAAAAATGATCACAAAATAGTTCTGTCCACTCTCGAGAACCTCGGATACAATACCCATATTTTTGTGATCATAATCTTGCACGGCGGCTATCTTGGATATGAAAAATGATCAGAAAATCGTTCTCAGCGACCGCGAGAACCTCGGATACGATACCCATATTTTTGTGATCATAATCTTGCACGGCGGCCATCTTGGATATGAAAAATGATCAGAAAATCGTTCTCAGCGACCGTGAGAACCTCGGATACGATACCCAAATTTTTGTGATCATAATCTTGTACGGCGGTTATCTTGGATTTGAAAAATTATCACATAATCGTATTCAGCACCCTCGAGAACCTCGGATACGATACCCATAATGTAGTTATCATACTTTTGAGCGGTGTCCATCTTGGATTTGAATAATGATCACAAAATCGTTCTCAGCACCCTCGAGAACTTCGTTTACGAGACCCATAATGTAGTTATCATGCTTTTAAGGGCCGGCCAACTTGGATTTGAAAAATGATCCCAAAATCGTTCTATGCACCCTCGAAACCTCTGATACGATTCCCATAATGTAGTTATCTTACTTTTGAGCGGCGGCCATATTGGATTTGAAAAATGATCACAAAATCGTTCTCTGCACCCTCGAGAACCTCGGATACGATACCCATAATGTAGTTATAATACTTTTGAGCGGCGGCCATCTTGGATTTGAAAAATGATCACATAATCGTATTCAGCACCCTCGAGAACCTCGGATACGATACCCATAAGGTAGTTATCATACTTTTGAGCGGTGTCCATCTTGGATTTGAATAATGATCACAAAATCGTTCTCAGCACCCTCGAGAACTTCGGTTACGAGACCCATAATGTAGTTATCATGCTTTTAAGGGCCGGCCAACTTGGATTTGAAAAATGATCCCAAAATCGTTCTATGCACCCTCGAAACCTCTGATACGATACTCATAATGTAGTTATCTTACTTTTGAGCGGCGGCCATATTGGATTTGAAAAATGATCACAAAATCGTTCTCTGCACCCTCGAGAACCTCGGATACGATACCCATAATGTAGTCATAATACTTTTGAGCGGCGGCCATCTTGGATTTTAAAAATGATCACAAAATAGTTCAGTCCACTCTCGAGAACCTAGGATACAATACCCATATTTTTGTGATCATAATCTTGCACGGCGGCTATCTTGGATATGAAAAATGATCAGAAAATCGTTCTCAGCGACCGCGAGAACCTCGGATACGATACCCATATTTTTGTGATCATAATCTTGCACGGCGGCCATCTTGGATATGAAAAATGATCAGAAAATCGTTCTCAGCGACCGCGAGAACCTCGGATACGATACCCAAATTTTTGTGATCATAATCTTGTACGGCGGTTATCTTGGATTTGAAAAATGATCACATAATCGTATTCAGCACCCTCGAGAACCTCGGATACGATACCCATAATGTAGTTATCATACTTTTGAGCGGTGTCCATCTTGGATTTGAATAATGATCACAAAATTGTTCTCAGCACCCTCGAGAACTTCGTTTACGAGACCCATAATGTAGTTATCATGCTTTTAAGGGCCGGCCAACTTGGATTTGAAAAATGATCCCAAAATCGTTCTATGCACCCTCGAAACCTCTGATACGATACCCATAATGTAGTTATCTTACTTTTGAGCGGCGTCCATATTGGATTTGAAAAATGATCACAAAATCGTTCTCTGCACCCTCGAGAACCTCGGATACGATACCCATAATGTAGTTATCTTACTTTTGAGCGGCGGCCATATTGGATTTGAAAAATGATCACAAAATCGTTCTGTCCACTCTCGAGAACCTCGGATACAATACCCATATTTTTGTGATCATAATCTTGCACGGCGGCTATCTTGGATATGAAAAATGATCACAAAATCGTTCTCAGCACCCTCGAGAACCTCGGATACGATACCCATATTTTTGTGATCATAATATTGTACGGCGGCCATCTTGGATTTGAAAAATGATCACAAAATCGTTCTGTCCAATCTCGAGAACCTCGGATACGATACCCATATTTTTGTGATCATAATCTTGCACGGCGGCCATCTTGGATATGAAAAATGATCCCAAAATCTTTCTCAGCACCCTCTAGAACCTCGGATACGATACCCATAATGTAGTTATCATACTTTTGAGCGGCGGCCATCTTGGATTTTAAAACTGATCACAAAATCGTTCTCTGCACCTTCGAGAACCTCAGATACGATACCCATAATGTAGTTATCATAATTTTGAACGGCGGCCATCTCGGATCCAAAAATGATCCCAAAATTGTTTTCTGCACCCTCGAGAACCTCGGACACGATATCAATATTGCTAAAATCATACTATTGTGCGGCAGCCATCTTGGATTTGAAAAATGATCACCAAATCGTTCTCTGCCATCTTGGATTTGAAAAATGTTCACAAAATCGTTCTCTGCACCCTCGAGAACCTCGGATACGATACCCATAATGTAGTTATCATACTTTTGAGCGGCGGCCATATTGGATTTTAAAAATGATCACCAAATCGTTCTCTGCACCCTCGAGAACCTCGGGTACGATATCCATATTGCTGAAATCATAATTTTGTGCGGCGGCCATCTTGGATTTGAATAATGATCACCAAATCGTTCTCTGCACCCTCGAGAACCTCGGGTACGATATCCATATTGCTGAAATCATAATTATGTGCGGCGGCCATCTTGGATTTGAAAAATGATCACAAAATCGTTCTCAGCACCCTCGAGAACCTCGGATACGATACCAATAATGTAGTTATAATTCTTTTGAGCGGCGGCCATCTTGGATTAGTAAAATGATCACAAAATCGTTCTCTGCACCCTCGAGAACCTCGGATACGAAACCCATAATGTAGTTATCATAATTTTGAGCGGCGGCCATCTTGGATTTCAAAAATGATAACAAAATCGTTCTGTGCACTCTCGAGAACCTCGGATACGATACCCATAATTTTGTGATCATAATCTTGCACGGCGGCCATCTTGGATATGAAAAATGATCAGAAAATCGTTCTCAGCACCCTCGAGAACCTCGGATACGATACCCATATTTTTGTGATCATAATATTGTACGCGGCCATCTTGGATTTTAAAAATGATCACGAAATCGTATTCAGCACCCCCGAGAACCTCTGATACGATACCCATAATGTAGTTATCATAATTTTGAGCGGCGGCCATCTCGGATTTAAAAATGATCCCAAAATTGTTTTCTGCACCCTCGACAACCTCGGACACGATATCAATATTGCTGAAAACATTATTATTTGCGGCAGCCCTCTTGGATTTCAAAAATGATCACAGAATTATTCTCTGCACCTTCGAGAACCTCGGACACGATATCCATATTGCTAAATTCATAAATTTGTGCGGCGGCCATCTTGGATTTGAAAAATGATCACCAAATCGTTCTCTGCTCCCTCGAGAACCTCAGGTACGATATCTATATTGCTGAAATCATAATTTTGTGCGGCGGCCATCTTGGATTTGAAAAATGATCACAAAATCGTTCTCAGCACCCGCGAGAACCTCGGATACGATACCCATAATGTAGTTATCATAATTTTGAGCGGCGGCCATCTCGGATTTAAAAATGATCCCAAAATTGTTTTCTGCACCCTCGAGAACCTCGGACACGATATCAATATTGCTGAAAACATTATTATTTGCGGCAGCCCTCTTGGATTTCAAAAATGATCACAGAATTGTTCTCTGCACCCTCGAGAACCTCGGACACGATATTCATATTGCTAAAATCATAAATTTGTGCGGCGGCCATCTTGGATTTGATAAATGATCACCAAATCGTTCTCTGCACCCTCGAGAACCTCAGGTACGATATCCATATTGTTGAAATCATAATTTTGTGCGGCGGCCATCTTGGATTTGAAAAATCATCACAAAATCGTTCTCTGCACCCTCGTGAACTTCGAATATGATACCCATAATGTACCCATATTGCTGAAAACATAATTGTTTGCGGCAGCCCTCATGGATTTCAAAAATTATCACAGAATTGTTCTGAGCACCCTCGAGAACCTCGGATACGATACCCATAATGTAGTTATCATAATTTTGAGCGGCGGCCATCTCGGATTCAAAAATGATCCCAAAATCATTCTCTGCACCCTCGAGAATCTCGGACACGATATCCATATTGCTGAAATCATTATTGTTTGCGGCAACCCTCTTGGATTTCAAAAATTATCACAGAATTGTTCTCAGCACCCTCGAGAACCTCGGATACGATACCCATAATGTAGTTATCATAATTTTGAGCGGCGGCCATCTCGGATTCAAAAATGATCCCAAAATCTTTCTCAGCACCCTCGAGAACCTCGGTTACGATACCCATAATGTAGTTATCAAGCTTTTAAGGGCCGGCCATCTTTGATTTGAAAAATGATCCCAAAATCTTTCTCTGCACCCTCGTGAACCTCTGATACGATACCCATAATGTAGTTATCATTATTTTGAACGGCGGCCATCTTGGATTTAAATATAATCCCAAAATTGTTTTCTGCACCCTCTAGAACCTCGGACTCGATATCCATATTGCTGAAAACATTATTGTTTGCGGCAGCCCTCTTGGAATTCAAAAATGATCACAAAGTCGTTCTCAGCACCATCGAGAACCTCTAATACGATACCCATAATGTAGCTATCATACTTTTGAGCGGCGGCCATCTTGGATTTGAAAAATGATCACAAAATCGTTCTCTGCACCCTCGAGAATCTCGGACACGATATCCATATTGCTGAAATCATAATTTTGTGCGGCGGCCATCTTAGATTTGAAAAATGTTCACAAAAACGTTCTCAGCACCCTCGAGAACCTCTGATACGATACCCATAATGTAGTTAGAATACTTTTGAGCGGCGGCCATCTTGGATTTGAAAAATGATCCCAAAATCGTTCTATGCACCCTCGAAACCTCTGATACGATACCCATAATGTAGTTATCTTACTTTTGAGCGGCGGCCATATTGGATTTGAAAAATGATCACAAAATCGTTCTCTGCACCCTCGAGAACCTCGGATACGATACCCATAATGTAGTTATAATACTTTTGAGCGGCGGCCATCTTGGATTTGAAAAATGATCACATAATCGTATTCAGCACCCTCGAGAACCTCGGATACGATACCCATAAGGTAGTTATCATACTTTTGAGCGGTGTCCATCTTGGATTTGAATAATGATCACAAAATCGTTCTCAGCACCCTCGAGAACTTCAGTTACAAGACCCATAATGTAGTTATCATGCTTTTAAGGGCCGGCCAACTTGGATTTGAAAAATGATCCCAAAATCGTTCTATGCACCCTCGAAACCTCTGATACGATACCCATAATGTAGTTATCTTACTTTTGAGCGGCGGCCATATTGGATTTGAAAAATGATCACAAAATCGTTCTCTGCACCCTCGAGAACCTCGGATACGATACCCATAATGTAGTTATAATACTTTTGAGCGGCGGCCATCTTGGATTTTAAAAATGATCACAAAATAGTTCTGTCCACTCTCGAGAACCTCGGATACAATACCCATATTTTTGTGATCATAATCTTGCACGGCGGCTATCTTGGATATGAAAAATGATCAGAAAATCGTTCTCAGCGACCGCGAGAACCTCGGATACGATACCCATATTTTTGTGATCATAATCTTGCACGGCGGCCATCTTGGATATGAAAAATGATCAGAAAATCGTTCTCAGCGACCGCGAGAACCTCGGATACGATACCCATATTTTTGTGATCATAATCTTGCACGGCGGCCATCTTGGATATGAAAAATGATCAGAAAATCGTTCTCAGCGACCGCGAGAACCTCGGATACGATACCCAAATTTTTGTGATCATAATCTTGTACGGCGGTTATCTTGGATTTGAAAAATGATCACATAATCGTATTCAGCACCCTCGAGAACCTCGGATACGATACCCATAATGTAGTTATCATACTTTTGAGCGGTGTCCATCTTGGATTTGAATAATGATCACAAAATTGTTCTCAGCACCCTCGAGAACTTCGTTTACGAGACCCATAATGTAGTTATCATGCTTTTAAGGGCCGGCCAACTTGGATTTGAAAAATGATCCCAAAATCGTTCTATGCACCCTCGAAACCTCTGATACGATACCCATAATGTAGTTATCTTACTTTTGAGCGGCGGCCATATTGGATTTGAAAAATGATCACAAAATCGTTCTCTGCACCCTCGAGAACCTCGGATACGATACCCATAATGTAGTTATCTTACTTTTGAGCGGCGGCCATATTGGATTTGAAAAATGATCACAAAATCGTTCTGTCCACTCTCGAGAACCTCGGATACAATACCCATATTTTTGTGATCATAATCTTGCACGGCGGCCATCTTGGATATGAAAAATGATCACAAAATCGTTCTCAGCACCCTCGAGAACCTCGGATACGATACCCATATTTTTGTGATCATAATATTGTACGGCGGCCATCTTGGATTTGAAAAATGATCACAAAATCGTTCTGTCCAATCTCGAGAACCTCGGATACGATACCCATATTTTTGTGATCATAATCTTGCACGGCGGCCATCTTGGATATGAAAAATGATCCCAAAATCTTTCTCAGCACCCTCGAGAACCTCGGATACGATACCCATAATGAAGTTATCATGCTTTTAAGGGCCAGCCATCTTGGATTTGAAAAATGATCCCAAAATCTTTCTCAGCACCCTCTAGAACCTCGGATACGATACCCATAATGTAGTTATCATACTTTTGAGTGGCGGCCATCTTGGATTTTAAAACTGATCACAAAATCGTTCTCTGCACCTTCGAGAACCTCAGATACGATACCCATAATGTAGTTATCATAATTTTGAACGGCGGCCATCTCGGATCCAAAAATGATCCCAAAATTGTTTTCTGCACCCTCGAGAACCTCGGACACGATATCAATATTGCTAAAATCATACTATTGTGCGGCAGCCATCTTGGATTTGAAAAATGATCACCAAATCGTTCTCTGCCATCTTGGATTTGAAAAATGTTCACAAAATCGTTCTCTGCACCCTCGAGAACCTCGGATACGATACCCATAATGTAGTTATCATACTTTTGAGCGGCGGCCATATTGGATTTTAAAAATGATCACCAAATCGTTCTCTGCACCCTCGAGAACCTCAGGTACGATATCCATATTGCTGAAATCATAATTTTGTGCGGCGGCCATCTTGGATTTGAATAATGATCACCAAATCGTTCTCTGCACCCTCGAGAACCTCGGGTACGATATCCATATTGCTGAAATCATAATTATGTGCGGCGGCCATCTTGGATTTGAAAAATGATCACAAAATCGTTCTCAGCACCCTCGAGAACCTCGGATACGATACCAATAATGTAGTTATAATTCTTTTGAGCGGCGGCCATCTTGGATTAGTAAAATGATCACAAAATCGTTCTCTGCACCCTCGAGAACCTCGGATACGAAACCCATAATGTAGTTATCATAATTTTGAGCGGCGGCCATCTTGGATTTCAAAAATGATCACAAAATCGTTCTGTGCACTCTCGAGAACCTCGGATACGATACCCATAATTTTGTGATCATAATCTTGCACGGCGGCCATCTTGGATATGAAAAATGATCAGAAAATCGTTCTCAGCACCCTCGAGAACCTCGGATACGATACCCATATTTTTGTGATCATAATATTGTACGCGGCCATCTTGGATTTTAAAAATGATCACGAAATCGTATTCAGCACCCCCGAGAACCTCTGATACGATACCCATAATGTAGTTATCATAATTTTGAGCGGCGGCCATCTCGGATTTAAAAATGATCCCAAAATTGTTTTCTGCACCCTCGACAACCTCGGACACGATATCAATATTGCTGAAAACATTATTATTTGCGGCAGCCCTCTTGGATTTCAAAAATGATCACAGAATTATTCTCTGCACCTTCGAGAACCTCGGACACGATATCCATATTGCTAAATTCATAAATTTGTGCGGCGGCCATCTTGGATTTGAAAAATGATCACCAAATCGTTCTCTGCTCCCTCGAGAACCTCAGGTACGATATCTATATTGCTGAAATCATAATTTTGTGCGGCGGCCATCTTGGATTTGAAAAATGATCACAAAATCGTTCTCAGCACCCGCGAGAACCTCGGATACGATACCCATAATGTAGTTATCATAATTTTGAGCGGCGGCCATCTCGGATTTAAAAATGATCCCAAAATTGTTTTCTGCACCCTCGAGAACCTCGGACACGATATCAATATGGCTGAAAACATTATTATTTGCGGCAGCCCTCTTGGATTTCAAAAATGATCACAGAATTGTTCTCTGCACCCTCGAGAACCTCGGACACGATATTCATATTGCTAAAATCATAAATTTGTGCGGCGGCCATCTTGGATTTGATAAATGATCACCAAATCGTTCTCTGCACCCTCGAGAACCTCAGGTACGATATCCATATTGTTGAAATCATAATTTTGTGCGGCGGCCATCTTGGATTTGAAAAATCATCACAAAATCGTTCTCTGCACCCTCGTGAACTTCGAATATGATACCCATAATGTACCCATATTGCTGAAAACATAATTGTTTGCGGCAGCCCTCATGGATTTCAAAAATTATCACAGAATTGTTCTGAGCACCCTCGAGAACCTCGGATACGATACCCATAATGTAGTTATCATAATTTTGAGCGGCGGCCATCTCGGATTCAAAAATGATCCCAAAATCATTCTCTGCACCCTCGAGAATCTCGGACACGATATCCATATTGCTGAAATCATTATTGTTTGCGGCAACCCTCTTGGATTTCAAAAATTATCACAGAATTGTTCTCAGCACCCTCGAGAACCTCGGATACGATACCCATAATGTAGTTATCATAATTTTGAGCGGCGGCCATCTCGGATTTAAAAATGATCCCAAAATCTTTCTCAGCACCCTCGAGAACCTCGGATACGATACCCATAATGTAGTTATCAAGCTTTTAAGGGCCGGCCATCTTTGATTTGAAAAATGATCCCAAAATCTTTCTCTGCACCCTCGTGAACCTCTGATACGATACCCATAATGTAGTTATCATTATTTTGAACGGCGGCCATCTTGGATTTAAATATGATCCCAAAATTGTTTTCTGCACCCTCTAGAACCTCGGACTCGATATCCATATTGCTGAAAACATTATTGTTTGCGGCAGCCCTCTTGGAATTCAAAAATGATCACAAAGTCGTTCTCAGCACCATCGAGAACCTCTAATACGATACCCATAATGTAGCTATCATACTTTTGAGCGGCGGCCATCTTGGATTTGAAAAATGATCACAAAATCGTTCTCTGCACCCTCGAGAATCTCGGACACGATATCCATATTCCTGAAATCATAATTTTGTGCGGCGGCCATCTTAGATTTGAAAAATGTTCACAAAAACGTTCTCAGCACCCTCGAGAACCTCGGATACGATACCCATAATGTAGTTATAATACTTTTGAGCGGCGGCCAACTTGGATTTGAAAAATGATCCCAAAATCGTTCTATGCACCCTCGAAACCTCTGATACGATACCCATAATGTAGTTATCTTACTTTTGAGCGGCGGCCATATTGGATTTGAAAAATGATCACAAAATCGTTCTCTGCACCCTCGAGAACCTCGGATACGATACCCATAATGTAGTTATAATACTTTTCAGCGGCGGCCATCTTGGATTTGAAAAATGATCACATAATCGTATTCAGCACCCTCGAGAACCTCGGATACGATACCCATAAGGTAGTTATCATACTTTTGAGCGGTGTCCATCTTGGATTTGAATAATGATCACAAAATCGTTCTCAGCACCCTCGAGAACTTCAGTTACAAGACCCATAATGTAGTTATCATGCTTTTAAGGGCCGGCCATCTTGGATTTGAAAAATGATCCCAAAATCGTTCTATGCACCCTCGAAACCTCTGATACGATACCCATAATGTAGTTATCTTACTTTTGAGCGGCGGCCATATTGGATTTGAAAAATGATCACAAAATCGTTCTCTGCACCCTCGAGAACCTCGGATACGATACCCATAATGTAGTTATAATACTTTTGAGCGGCGGCCATCTTGGATTTTAAAAATGATCACAAAATAGTTCTGTCCACTCTCGAGAACCTCGGATACAATACCCATATTTTTGTGATCATAATCTTGCACGGCGGCTATCTTGGATATGAAAAATGATCAGAAAATCGTTCTCAGCGACCGCGAGAACCTCGGATACGATACCCATATTTTTGTGATCATAATCTTGCACGGCGGCCATCTTGGATATGAAAAATGATCAGAAAATCGTTCTCAGCGACCGCGAGAACCTCGGATACGATACCCATATTTTTGTGATCATAATCTTGCACGGCGGCCATCTTGGATATGAAAAATGATCAGAAAATCGTTCTCAGCGACCGCGAGAACCTCGGATACGATACCCAAATTTTTGTGATCATAATCTTGTACGGCGGTTATCTTGGATTTGAAAAATGATCACATAATCGTATTCAGCACCCTCGAGAACCTCTGATACGATACCCATAATGTAGTTATCATACTTTTGAGCGGTGTCCATCTTGGATTTGAATAATGATCACAAAATTGTTCTCAGCACCCTCGAGAACTTCGTTTACGAGACCCATAATGTAGTTATCATGCTTTTAAGGGCCGGCCAACTTGGATTTGAAAAATGATCCCAAAATCGTTCTATGCACCCTCGAAACCTCTGATACGATACCCATAATGTAGTTATCTTACTTTTGAGCGGCGTCCATATTGGATTTGAAAAATGATCACAAAATCGTTCTCTGCACCCTCGAGAACCTCGGATACGATACCCATAATGTAGTTATCTTACTTTTGAGCGGCGGCCATATTGGATTTGAAAAATGATCACAAAATCGTTCTGTCCACTCTCGAGAACCTCGGATACAATACCCATATTTTTGTGATCATAATCTTGCACGGCGGCTATCTTGGATATGAAAAATGATCACAAAATCGTTCTCAGCACCCTCGAGAACCTCGGATACGATACCCATATTTTTGTGATCATAATATTGTACGGCGGCCATCTTGGATTTGAAAAATGATCACAAAATCGTTCTGTCCAATCTCGAGAACCTCGGATACGATACCCATATTTTTGTGATCATAATCTTGCACGGCGGCCATCTTGGATATGAAAAATGATCCCAAAATCTTTCTCAGCACCCTCGAGAACCTCGGATACGATACCCATAATGAAGTTATCATGCTTTTAAGGGCCAGCCATCTTGGATTTGAAAAATGATCCCAAAATCTTTCTCAGCACCCTCTAGAACCTCGGATACGATACCCATAATGTAGTTATCATACTTTTGAGTGGCGGCCATCTTGGATTTTAAAACTGATCACAAAATCGTTCTCTGCACCTTCGAGAACCTCAGATACGATACCCATAATGTAGTTATCATAATTTTGAACGGCGGCCATCTCGGATCCAAAAATGATCCCAAAATTGTTTTCTGCACCCTCGAGAACCTCGGACACGATATCAATATTGCTAAAATCATACTATTGTGCGGCAGCCATCTTGGATTTGAAAAATGATCACCAAATCGTTCTCTGCCATATTGGATTTGAAAAATCATCACAAAATCGTTCTCTGCACCCACAAGAACCTCGGATACGATACCCATAATGTAGTTATCATAATTTTGAGCGGCGGCCATCTTGGATTTCAAAAATGATCACAGAATTGTTCTCTGCACCCTCGAGAACCTCGGACACGATTTCCACATTGCTAAAATCATAATTTTTTGCGGCGGCCATCTTGGATTTGAAAAATGATCACCAAATCGTTCTCTGCACCCTCAAGAACCTCGGATACGATACCCATAATGTAGTTATCATAATTTTGAGCGGCGGCCATCTTGGATTTCAAAAATGATCACAGAATTGTACTCTGCACCCTCGAGAACCTCGGACACGATTTCCACATTGCTAAAATCATAATTTTTTGCGGCGGCCATCTTGGATTTGAAAAATGATCACCAAATCGTTCTCTGCACCCTCGAGAACCTCGGATACGATACCCATAATGTATTTATCATACTTTTGAGCGGCGGCCATCTTGGATTTGAAAAGTGATCACCAAATCGTTCTCTGCACCCTCGAGAATCTCGGACACGATATCCATATTCCTGAAATCATAATTTTGTGCGGCGGCCATCTTAGATTTGAAAAATGTTCACAAAAACGTTCTCAGCACCCTCGAGAACCTCTGATACGATACCCATAATGTAGTTAGAATACTTTTGAGCGGCGGCCATCTTGGATTTGAAAAATGATCCCAAAATCGTTCTATGCACCCTCGAAACCTCTGATACGATACCCATAATGTAGTTATCTTACTTTTGAGCGGCGGCCATATTGGATTTGAAAAATGATCACAAAATCGTTCTCTGCACCCTCGAGAACCTCGGATACGATACCCATAATGTAGTTATAATACTTTTCAGCGGCGGCCATCTTGGATTTGAAAAATGATCACATAATCGTATTCAGCACCCTCGAGAACCTCGGATACGATACCCATAAGGTAGTTATCATACTTTTGAGCGGTGTCCATCTTGGATTTGAATAATGATCACAAAATCGTTCTCAGCACCCTCGAGAACTTCAGTTACGAGACCCATAATGTAGTTATCATGCTTTTAAGGGCCGGCCAACTTGGATTTGAAAAATGATCCCAAAATCGTTCTATGCACCCTCGAAACCTCTGATACGATACCCATAATGTAGTTATCTTACTTTTGAGCGGCGGCCATATTGGATTTGAAAAATGATCACAAAATCGTTCTCTGCACCCTCGAGAACCTCGGATACGATACCCATAATGTAGTTATAATACTTTTGAGCGGCGGCCATCTTGGATTTTAAAAATGATCACAAAATAGTTCTGTCCACTCTCGAGAACCTCGGATACAATACCCATATTTTTGTGATCATAATCTTGCACGGCGGCTATCTTGGATATGAAAAATGATCAGAAAATCGTTCTCAGCGACCGCGAGAACCTCGGATACGATACCCATATTTTTGTGATCATAATCTTGCACGGCGGCCATCTTGGATATGAAAAATGATCAGAAAATCGTTCTCAGCGACCGCGAGAACCTCGGATACGATACCCAAATTTTTGTGATCATAATCTTGTACGGCGGTTATCTTGGATTTGAAAAATGATCACATAATCGTATTCAGCACCCTCGAGAACCTCGGATACGATACCCATAATGTAGTTATCATACTTTTGAGCGGTGTCCATCTTGGATTTGAATAATGATCACAAAATCGTTCTCAGCACCCTCGAGAACTTCGTTTACGAGACCCATAATGTAGTTATCATGCTTTTAAGGGCCGGCCAACTTGGATTTGAAAAATGATCCCAAAATCGTTCTATGCACCCTCGAAACCTCTGATACGATTCCCATAATGTAGTTATCTTACTTTTGAGCGGCGGCCATATTGGATTTGAAAAATGTTCACAAAATCGTTCTCTGCACCCTCGAGAACCTCGGATACGATACCCATAATGTAGTTATCATACTTTTGAGCGGCGGCCATATTGGATTTTAAAAATGATCACCAAATCGTTCTCTGCACCCTCGAGAACCTCAGGTACGATATCCATATTGCTGAAATCATAATTTTGTGCGGCGGCCATCTTGGATTTGAATAATGATCACAAAATCGTTCTCTGCACCCTCGAGAACCTCGGGTACGATATCTATATTGCTGAAATCATAATTATGTGCGGCGGCCATCTTGGATTTGAAAAATGATCACAAAATCGTTCTCAGCACCCTCGAGAACCTCGGAAACGATACCAATAATGTAGTTATAATTCTTTTGAGCCGCGGCCATCTTGGATTAGTAAAATGATCACAAAATCGTTCTCTGCACCCTCGAGAACCTCGGATACGAAACCCATAATGTAGTTATCATAATTTTGAGCGGCGGCCATCTTGGATTTCAAAAATGATCACAAAATCGTTCTGTGCACTCTCGAGAACCTCGGATACGATACCCATAATTTTGTGATCATAATCTTGCACGGCGGCCATCTTGGATATGAAAAATGATCAGAAAATCGTTCTCAGCACCCTCGAGAACCTCGGATACGATACCCATATTTTTGTGATCATAATATTGTACGGCGGCCATCTTGGATTTGAAAAATGATCAAGAAATCGTATTCAGCACCCCCGAGAACCTCTGATACGATACCCATAATATAGTTATCATAATTTTGAGCGGCGGCCATCTCGGATTTAAAAATGATCCCAAAATTGTTTTCTGCACCCTCGACAACCTCGGACACGATATCAATATTGCTGAAAACATTATTATTTGCGGCAGCCCTCTTGGATTTCAAAAATGATCACAGAATTATTCTCTGCACCCTCGAGAACCTCGGACACGATATCCATATTGCTAAATTCATAAATTTGTGCGGCGGCCATCTTGGATTTGAAAAATGATCACCAAATCGTTCTCTGCACCCTCGAGAACCTCAGGTACGATATCCATATTGCTGAAATCATAATTTTGTGCGGCGGCCATCTTGGATTTCAAAAATGATCACAAAATCGTTCTCAGCACCCGCGAGAACCTCGGATACGATACCCATAATGTAGTTATCATAATTTTGAGCGGCGGCCATCTCGGATTTAAAAATGATCCCAAAATTGTTTTCTGCACCCTCGAGAACCTCGGACACGATATCAATATTGCTGAAAACATTATTATTTGCGGCAGCCCTCTTGGATTTCAAAAATGATCACAGAATTGTTCTCTGCACCCTCGAGAACCTCGGACACGATATTCATATTGCTAAAATCATAAATTTGTGCGGCGGCCATCTTGGATTTGATAAATGATCACCAAATCGTTCTCTGCACCCTCGAGAACCTCAGGTACGATATCCATATTGCTGAAGTCATAATTTTGTGCGGCGGCCATCTTGGATTTGAAAAATCATCACAAAATCGTTCTCTGCACCCTCGTGAACTTCGAATATGATACCCATAATGTAGTTATCATAATTTTGAGCGGCGGCCATCTCGGATTCAAAAATGATCCCAAAATCATTCTCTGCACCCTCGAGAATCTCGGACACGATATCCATATTGCTGAAATCATTATTGTTTGCGGCAGCCCTCTTGGATTTCAAAAATGATCATAGAATTGTTCTGAGCACTCTCGAGAACCTCGGATACGATACCCATAATGAAGTTATCATGCTTTTAAGGGCCAGCCATCTTGGATTTGAAAAATGATCCCAAAATCTTTCTCAGCACCCTCGAGAACCTCGGTTACGATACCCATAATGTAGTTATCAAGCTTTTAAGGGCCGGCCATCTTTGATTTGAAAAATGATCCCAAAATCTTTCTCTGCACCCTCGTGAACTTCTGATACGATACCCATAATGAAGTTATCATTATTTTGAGCGGCGGCCATCTTGGATTTAAATATGATCCCAAAATTGTTTTCTGCACCCTCTAGAACCTCGGACTCGATATCTATATTGCTGAAAACATTATTGTTTGCGGCAGCCCTCTTGGAATTCAAAAATGATCACAAAGTCGTTCTCAGCACCATCGAGAACCTCTGCTACGATACCCATAATGTAGCTATCATACTTTTGAGCGGCGGTCATCTTGGATTTGAAAAATGATCACAAAATCGTTCTCTGCACCCTCAAGAACCTCGGATACGATACCCATAATGTAGTTATCATAATTTTGAGCGGCGGCCATCTTGGATTTCAAAAATGATCACAGAATTGTTCTCTGCACCCTCGAGAACCTCGGACACGATTTCCACATTGCTAAAATCATAATTTTGTGCGGCGGCCATCTTGGATTTGAAAAATGATCACCAAATCGTTCTCTGCACCCTCAAGAACCTCGGATACGATACCCATAATGTAGTTATCATAATTTTGAGCGGCGGCCATCTTGGATTTCAAAAATGATCACAGAATTGTTCTCTGCACCCTCGAGAACCTCGGACACGATTTCCACATTGCTAAAATCATAATTTTTTGCGGCGGCCATCTTGGATATGAAAAATGATCACCAAATCGTTCTCTGCACCCTCGAGAACCTCGGATACGATACCCATAATGTATTTATCATACTTTTGAGCGGCGGCCATCTTGGATTTGAAAAGTGATCACCAAATCGTTCTCTGCACCCTCGAGAATCTCGGACACGATATCCATATTCCTGAAATCATAATTTTGTGCGGCGGCCATCTTAGATTTGAAAAATGTTCACAAAAACGTTCTCAGCACCCTCGAGAACCTCTGATACGATACCCATAATGTAGTTAGAATACTTTTGAGCGGCGGCCATCTTGGATTTGAAAAATGATCCCAAAATCGTTCTATGCACCCTCGAAACCTCTGATACGATACCCATAATGTAGTTATCTTACTTTTGAGCGGCGGCCATATTGGATTTGAAAAATGATCACAAAATCGTTCTCTGCACCCTCGAGAACCTCGGATACGATACCCATAATGTAGTTATAATACTTTTCAGCGGCGGCCATCTTGGATTTGAAAAATGATCACATAATCGTATTCAGCACCCTCGAGAACCTCGGATACGATACCCATAAGGTAGTTATCATACTTTTGAGCGGTGTCCATCTTGGATTTGAATAATGATCACAAAATCGTTCTCAGCACCCTCGAGAACTTCAGTTACAAGACCCATAATGTAGTTATCATGCTTTTAAGGGCCGGCCAACTTGGATTTGAAAAATGATCCCAAAATCGTTCTATGCACCCTCGAAACCTCTGATACGATACCCATAATGTAGTTATCTTACTTTTGAGCGGCGGCCATATTGGATTTGAAAAATGATCACAAAATCGTTCTCTGCACCCTCGAGAACCTCGGATACGATACCCATAATGTAGTTATAATACTTTTGAGCGGCGGCCATCTTGGATTTTAAAAATGATCACAAAATAGTTCTGTCCACTCTCGAGAACCTCGGATACAATACCCATATTTTTGTGATCATAATCTTGCACGGCGGCTATCTTGGATATGAAAAATGATCAGAAAATCGTTCTCAGCGACCGCGAGAACCTCGGATACGATACCCATATTTTTGTGATCATAATCTTGCACGGCGGCCATCTTGGATATGAAAAATGATCAGAAAATCGTTCTCAGCGACCGTGAGAACCTCGGATACGATACCCAAATTTTTGTGATCATAATCTTGTACGGCGGTTATCTTGGATTTGAAAAATTATCACATAATCGTATTCAGCACCCTCGAGAACCTCGGATACGATACCCATAATGTAGTTATCATACTTTTGAGCGGTGTCCATCTTGGATTTGAATAATGATCACAAAATCGTTCTCAGCACCCTCGAGAACTTCGTTTACGAGACCCATAATGTAGTTATCATGCTTTTAAGGGCCGGCCAACTTGGATTTGAAAAATGATCCCAAAATCGTTCTATGCACCCTCGAAACCTCTGATACGATTCCCATAATGTAGTTATCTTACTTTTGAGCGGCGGCCATATTGGATTTGAAAAATGATCACAAAATCGTTCTCTGCACCCTCGAGAACCTCGGATACGATACCCATAATGTAGTTATAATACTTTTGAGCGGCGGCCATCTTGGATTTGAAAAATGATCACATAATCGTATTCAGCACCCTCGAGAACCTCGGATACGATACCCATAAGGTAGTTATCATACTTTTGAGCGGTGTCCATCTTGGATTTGAATAATGATCACAAAATCGTTCTCAGCACCCTCGAGAACTTCGGTTACGAGACCCATAATGTAGTTATCATGCTTTTAAGGGCCGGCCAACTTGGATTTGAAAAATGATCCCAAAATCGTTCTATGCACCCTCGAAACCTCTGATACGATACTCATAATGTAGTTATCTTACTTTTGAGCGGCGGCCATATTGGATTTGAAAAATGATCACAAAATCGTTCTCTGCACCCTCGAGAACCTCGGATACGATACCCATAATGTAGTCATAATACTTTTGAGCGGCGGCCATCTTGGATTTTAAAAATGATCACAAAATAGTTCAGTCCACTCTCGAGAACCTAGGATACAATACCCATATTTTTGTGATCATAATCTTGCACGGCGGCTATCTTGGATATGAAAAATGATCAGAAAATCGTTCTCAGCGACCGCGAGAACCTCGGATACGATACCCATATTTTTGTGATCATAATCTTGCACGGCGGCCATCTTGGATATGAAAAATGATCAGAAAATCGTTCTCAGCGACCGCGAGAACCTCGGATACGATACCCAAATTTTTGTGATCATAATCTTGTACGGCGGTTATCTTGGATTTGAAAAATGATCACATAATCGTATTCAGCACCCTCGAGAACCTCGGATACGATACCCATAATGTAGTTATCATACTTTTGAGCGGTGTCCATCTTGGATTTGAATAATGATCACAAAATTGTTCTCAGCACCCTCGAGAACTTCGTTTACGAGACCCATAATGTAGTTATCATGCTTTTAAGGGCCGGCCAACTTGGATTTGAAAAATGATCCCAAAATCGTTCTATGCACCCTCGAAACCTCTGATACGATACCCATAATGTAGTTATCTTACTTTTGAGCGGCGTCCATATTGGATTTGAAAAATGATCACAAAATCGTTCTCTGCACCCTCGAGAACCTCGGATACGATACCCATAATGTAGTTATCTTACTTTTGAGCGGCGGCCATATTGGATTTGAAAAATGATCACAAAATCGTTCTGTCCACTCTCGAGAACCTCGGATACAATACCCATATTTTTGTGATCATAATCTTGCACGGCGGCTATCTTGGATATGAAAAATGATCACAAAATCGTTCTCAGCACCCTCGAGAACCTCGGATACGATACCCATATTTTTGTGATCATAATATTGTACGGCGGCCATCTTGGATTTGAAAAATGATCACAAAATCGTTCTGTCCAATCTCGAGAACCTCGGATACGATACCCATATTTTTGTGATCATAATCTTGCACGGCGGCCATCTTGGATATGAAAAATGATCCCAAAATCTTTCTCAGCACCCTCTAGAACCTCGGATACGATACCCATAATGTAGTTATCATACTTTTGAGCGGCGGCCATCTTGGATTTTAAAACTGATCACAAAATCGTTCTCTGCACCTTCGAGAACCTCAGATACGATACCCATAATGTAGTTATCATAATTTTGAACGGCGGCCATCTCGGATCCAAAAATGATCCCAAAATTGTTTTCTGCACCCTCGAGAACCTCGGACACGATATCAATATTGCTAAAATCATACTATTGTGCGGCAGCCATCTTGGATTTGAAAAATGATCACCAAATCGTTCTCTGCCATCTTGGATTTGAAAAATGTTCACAAAATCGTTCTCTGCACCCTCGAGAACCTCGGATACGATACCCATAATGTAGTTATCATACTTTTGAGCGGCGGCCATCTTGGATTTTAAAAATGATCACCAAATCGTTCTCTGCACCCTCGAGAACCTCAGGTACGATATCCATATTGCTGAAATCATAATTTTGTGCGGCGGCCATCTTGGATTTGAAAAATGATCACCAAATCGTTCTCTGCACCCTCGAGAACCTCGGGTACGATATCCATATTGCTGAAATCATAATTATGTGCGGCGGCCATCTTGGATTTGAAAAATGATCACAAAATCGTTCTCAGCACCCTCGAGAACCTCGGATACGATACCAATAATGTAGTTATAATTCTTTTGAGCGGCGGCCATCTTGGATTAGTAAAATGATCACAAAATCGTTCTCTGCACCCTCGAGAACCTCGGATACGAAACCCATAATGTAGTTATCATAATTTTGAGCGGCGGCCATCTTGGATTTCAAAAATGATCACAAAATCGTTCTGTGCACTCTCGAGAACCTCGGATACGATACCCATAATTTTGTGATCATAATCTTGCACGGCGGCCATCTTGGATATGAAAAATGATCAGAAAATCGTTCTCAGCACCCTCGAGAACCTCGGATACGATACCCATATTTTTGTGATCATAATATTGTACGCGGCCATCTTGGATTTTAAAAATGATCACGAAATCGTATTCAGCACCCCCGAGAACCTCTGATACGATACCCATAATGTAGTTATCATAATTTTGAGCGGCGGCCATCTCGGATTTAAAAATGATCCCAAAATTGTTTTCTGCACCCTCGACAACCTCGGACACGATATCAATATTGCTGAAAACATTATTATTTGCGGCAGCCCTCTTGGATTTCAAAAATGATCACAGAATTATTCTCTGCACCTTCGAGAACCTCGGACACGATATCCATATTGCTAAATTCATAAATTTGTGCGGCGGCCATCTTGGATTTGAAAAATGATCACCAAATCGTTCTCTGCTCCCTCGAGAACCTCAGGTACGATATCTATATTGCTGAAATCATAATTTTGTGCGGCGGCCATCTTGGATTTGAAAAATGATCACAAAATCGTTCTCAGCACCCGCGAGAACCTCGGATACGATACCCATAATGTAGTTATCATAATTTTGAGCGGCGGCCATCTCGGATTTAAAAATGATCCCAAAATTGTTTTCTGCACCCTCGAGAACCTCGGACACGATATCAATATTGCTGAAAACATTATTATTTGCGGCAGCCCTCTTGGATTTCAAAAATGATCACAGAATTGTTCTCTGCACCCTCGAGAACCTCGGACACGATATTCATATTGCTAAAATCATAAATTTGTGCGGCGGCCATCTTGGATTTGATAAATGATCACCAAATCGTTCTCTGCACCCTCGAGAACCTCAGGTACGATATCCATATTGTTGAAATCATAATTTTGTGCGGCGGCCATCTTGGATTTGAAAAATCATCACAAAATCGTTCTCTGCACCCTCGTGAACTTCGAATATGATACCCATAATGTACCCATATTGCTGAAAACATAATTGTTTGCGGCAGCCCTCATGGATTTCAAAAATTATCACAGAATTGTTCTGAGCACCCTCGAGAACCTCGGATACGATACCCATAATGTAGTTATCATAATTTTGAGCGGCGGCCATCTCGGATTCAAAAATGATCCCAAAATCATTCTCTGCACCCTCGAGAATCTCGGACACGATATCCATATTGCTGAAATCATTATTGTTTGCGGCAACCCTCTTGGATTTCAAAAATTATCACAGAATTGTTCTCTGCACCCTCGAGAACCTCGGATACGATACCCATAATGTAGTTATCATAATTTTGAGCGGCGGCCATCTCGGATTTAAAAATGATCCCAAAATCTTTCTCAGCACCCTCGAGAACCTCGGTTACGATACCCATAATGTAGTTATCAAGCTTTTAAGGGCCGGCCATCTTTGATTTGAAAAATGATCCCAAAATCTTTCTCTGCACCCTCGTGAACCTCTGATACGATACCCATAATGTAGTTATCATTATTTTGAACGGCGGCCATCTTGGATTTAAATATGATCCCAAAATTGTTTTCTGCACCCTCTAGAACCTCGGACTCGATATCCATATTGCTGAAAACATTATTGTTTGCGGCAGCCCTCTTGGAATTCAAAAATGATCACAAAGTCGTTCTCAGCACCATCGAGAACCTCTAATACGATACCCATAATGTAGCTATCATACTTTTGAGCGGCGGCCATCTTGGATTTGAAAAATGATCACAAAATCGTTCTCTGCACCCTCGAGAATCTCGGACACGATATCCATATTCCTGAAATCATAATTTTGTGCGGCGGCCATCTTAGATTTGAAAAATGTTCACAAAAACGTTCTCAGCACCCTCGAGAACCTCTGATACGATACCCATAATGTAGTTAGAATACTTTTGAGCGGCGGCCATCTTGGATTTGAAAAATGATCCCAAAATCGTTCTATGCACCCTCGAAACCTCTGATACGATACCCATAATGTAGTTATCTTACTTTTGAGCGGCGGCCATATTGGATTTTAAAAATGATCACGAAATCGTATTCAGCACCCCCGAGAACCTCTGATACGATACCCATAATGTAGTTATCATAATTTTGAGCGGCGGCCATCTCGGATTTAAAAATGATCCCAAAATTGTTTTCTGCACCCTCGACAACCTCGGACACGATATCAATATTGCTGAAAACATTATTATTTGCGGCAGCCCTCTTGGATTTCAAAAATGATCACAGAATTATTCTCTGCACCTTCGAGAACCTCGGACACGATATCCATATTGCTAAATTCATAAATTTGTGCGGCGGCCATCTTGGATTTGAAAAATCATCACAAAATCGTTCTCTGCACCCTCGTGAACTTCGAATATGATACCCATAATGTACCCATATTGCTGAAAACATAATTGTTTGCGGCAGCCCTCATGGATTTCAAAAATTATCACAGAATTGTTCTGAGCACCCTCGAGAACCTCGGATACGATACCCATAATGTAGTTATCATAATTTTGAGCGGCGGCCATCTCGGATTCAAAAATGATCCCAAAATCATTCTCTGCACCCTCGAGAATCTCGGACACGATATCCATATTGCTGAAATCATTATTGTTTGCGGCAACCCTCTTGGATTTCAAAAATTATCACAGAATTGTTCTCAGCACCCTCGAGAACCTCGGATACGATACCCATAATGTAGTTATCATAATTTTGAGCGGCGGCCATCTCGGATTCAAAAATGATCCCAAAATCTTTCTCAGCACCCTCGAGAACCTCGGTTACGATACCCATAATGTAGTTATCAAGCTTTTAAGGGCCGGCCATCTTTGATTTGAAAAATGATCCCAAAATCTTTCTCTGCACCCTCGTGAACCTCTGATACGATACCCATAATGTAGTTATCATTATTTTGAACGGCGGCCATCTTGGATTTAAATATGATCCCAAAATTGTTTTCTGCACCCTCTAGAACCTCGGACTCGATATCCATATTGCTGAAAACATTATTGTTTGCGGCAGCCCTCTTGGAATTCAAAAATGATCACAAAGTCGTTCTCAGCACCATCGAGAACCTCTAATACGATACCCATAATGTAGCTATCATACTTTTGAGCGGCGGCCATCTTGGATTTGAAAAATGATCACAAAATCGTTCTCTGCACCCTCGAGAATCTCGGACACGATATCCATATTCCTGAAATCATAATTTTGTGCGGCGGCCATCTTAGATTTGAAAAATGTTCACAAAAACGTTCTCAGCACCCTCGAGAACCTCTGATACGATACCCATAATGTAGTTAGAATACTTTTGAGCGGCGGCCATCTTGGATTTGAAAAATGATCCCAAAATCGTTCTATGCACCCTCGAAACCTCTGATACGATACCCATAATGTAGTTATCTTACTTTTGAGCGGCGGCCATATTGGATTTGAAAAATGATCACAAAATCGTTCTCTGCACCCTCGAGAACCTCGGATACGATACCCATAATGTAGTTATAATACTTTTCAGCGGCGGCCATCTTGGATTTGAAAAATGATCACATAATCGTATTCAGCACCCTCGAGAACCTCGGATACGATACCCATAAGGTAGTTATCATACTTTTGAGCGGTGTCCATCTTGGATTTGAATAATGATCACAAAATCGTTCTCAGCACCCTCGAGAACTTCAGTTACAAGACCCATAATGTAGTTATCATGCTTTTAAGGGCCGGCCAACTTGGATTTGAAAAATGATCCCAAAATCGTTCTATGCACCCTCGAAACCTCTGATACGATACCCATAATGTAGTTATCTTACTTTTGAGCGGCGGCCATATTGGATTTGAAAAATGATCACAAAATCGTTCTCTGCACCCTCGAGAACCTCGGATACGATACCCATAATGTAGTTATAATACTTTTGAGCGGCGGCCATCTTGGATTTTAAAAATGATCACAAAATAGTTCTGTCCACTCTCGAGAACCTCGGATACAATACCCATATTTTTGTGATCATAATCTTGCACGGCGGCTATCTTGGATATGAAAAATGATCAGAAAATCGTTCTCAGCGACCGCGAGAACCTCGGATACGATACCCATATTTTTGTGATCATAATCTTGCACGGCGGCCATCTTGGATATGAAAAATGATCAGAAAATCGTTCTCAGCGACCGCGAGAACCTCGGATACGATACCCATATTTTTGTGATCATAATCTTGCACGGCGGCCATCTTGGATATGAAAAATGATCAGAAAATCGTTCTCAGCGACCGCGAGAACCTCGGATACGATACCCAAATTTTTGTGATCATAATCTTGTACGGCGGTTATCTTGGATTTGAAAAATGATCACATAATCGTATTCAGCACCCTCGAGAACCTCGGATACGATACCCATAATGTAGTTATCATACTTTTGAGCGGTGTCCATCTTGGATTTGAATAATGATCACAAAATTGTTCTCAGCACCCTCGAGAACTTCGTTTACGAGACCCATAATGTAGTTATCATGCTTTTAAGGGCCGGCCAACTTGGATTTGAAAAATGATCCCAAAATCGTTCTATGCACCCTCGAAACCTCTGATACGATACCCATAATGTAGTTATCTTACTTTTGAGCGGCGTCCATATTGGATTTGAAAAATGATCACAAAATCGTTCTCTGCACCCTCGAGAACCTCGGATACGATACCCATAATGTAGTTATCTTACTTTTGAGCGGCGGCCATATTGGATTTGAAAAATGATCACAAAATCGTTCTGTCCACTCTCGAGAACCTCGGATACAATACCCATATTTTTGTGATCATAATCTTGCACGGCGGCTATCTTGGATATGAAAAATGATCACAAAATCGTTCTCAGCACCCTCGAGAACCTCGGATACGATACCCATATTTTTGTGATCATAATATTGTACGGCGGCCATCTTGGATTTGAAAAATGATCACAAAATCGTTCTGTCCAATCTCGAGAACCTCGGATACGATACCCATATTTTTGTGATCATAATCTTGCACGGCGGCCATCTTGGATATGAAAAATGATCCCAAAATCTTTCTCAGCACCCTCGAGAACCTCGGATACGATACCCATAATGAAGTTATCATGCTTTTAAGGGCCAGCCATCTTGGATTTGAAAAATGATCCCAAAATCTTTCTCAGCACCCTCTAGAACCTCGGATACGATACCCATAATGTAGTTATCATACTTTTGAGTGGCGGCCATCTTGGATTTTAAAACTGATCACAAAATCGTTCTCTGCACCTTCGAGAACCTCAGATACGATACCCATAATGTAGTTATCATAATTTTGAACGGCGGCCATCTCGGATCCAAAAATGATCCCAAAATTGTTTTCTGCACCCTCGAGAACCTCGGACACGATATCAATATTGCTAAAATCATACTATTGTGCGGCAGCCATCTTGGATTTGAAAAATGATCACCAAATCGTTCTCTGCCATCTTGGATTTGAAAAATGTTCACAAAATCGTTCTCTGCACCCTCGAGAACCTCGGATACGATACCCATAATGTAGTTATCATACTTTTGAGCGGCGGCCATATTGGATTTTAAAAATGATCACCAAATCGTTCTCTGCACCCTCGAGAACCTCAGGTACGATATCCATATTGCTGAAATCATAATTTTGTGCGGCGGCCATCTTGGATTTGAATAATGATCACCAAATCGTTCTCTGCACCCTCGAGAACCTCGGGTACGATATCCATATTGCTGAAATCATAATTATGTGCGGCGGCCATCTTGGATTTGAAAAATGATCACAAAATCGTTCTCAGCACCCTCGAGAACCTCGGATACGATACCAATAATGTAGTTATAATTCTTTTGAGCGGCGGCCATCTTGGATTAGTAAAATGATCACAAAATCGTTCTCTGCACCCTCGAGAACCTCGGATACGAAACCCATAATGTAGTTATCATAATTTTGAGCGGCGGCCATCTTGGATTTCAAAAATGATCACAAAATCGTTCTGTGCACTCTCGAGAACCTCGGATACGATACCCATAATTTTGTGATCATAATCTTGCACGGCGGCCATCTTGGATATGAAAAATGATCAGAAAATCGTTCTCAGCACCCTCGAGAACCTCGGATACGATACCCATATTTTTGTGATCATAATATTGTACGCGGCCATCTTGGATTTTAAAAATGATCACGAAATCGTATTCAGCACCCCCGAGAACCTCTGATACGATACCCATAATGTAGTTATCATAATTTTGAGCGGCGGCCATCTCGGATTTAAAAATGATCCCAAAATTGTTTTCTGCACCCTCGACAACCTCGGACACGATATCAATATTGCTGAAAACATTATTATTTGCGGCAGCCCTCTTGGATTTCAAAAATGATCACAGAATTATTCTCTGCACCTTCGAGAACCTCGGACACGATATCCATATTGCTAAATTCATAAATTTGTGCGGCGGCCATCTTGGATTTGAAAAATGATCACCAAATCGTTCTCTGCTCCCTCGAGAACCTCAGGTACGATATCTATATTGCTGAAATCATAATTTTGTGCGGCGGCCATCTTGGATTTGAAAAATGATCACAAAATCATTCTCAGCACCCGCGAGAACCTCGGATACGATACCCATAATGTAGTTATCATAATTTTGAGCGGCGGCCATCTCGGATTTAAAAATGATCCCAAAATTGTTTTCTGCACCCTCGAGAACCTCGGACACGATATCAATATTGCTGAAAACATTATTATTTGCGGCAGCCCTCTTGGATTTCAAAAATGATCACAGAATTGTTCTCTGCACCCTCGAGAACCTCGGACACGATATTCATATTGCTAAAATCATAAATTTGTGCGGCGGCCATCTTGGATTTGATAAATGATCACCAAATCGTTCTCTGCACCCTCGAGAACCTCAGGTACGATATCCATATTGTTGAAATCATAATTTTGTGCGGCGGCCATCTTGGATTTGAAAAATCATCACAAAATCGTTCTCTGCACCCTCGTGAACTTCGAATATGATACCCATAATGTACCCATATTGCTGAAAACATAATTGTTTGCGGCAGCCCTCATGGATTTCAAAAATTATCACAGAATTGTTCTGAGCACCCTCGAGAACCTCGGATACGATACCCATAATGTAGTTATCATAATTTTGAGCGGCGGCCATCTCGGATTCAAAAATGATCCCAAAATCATTCTCTGCACCCTCGAGAATCTCGGACACGATATCCATATTGCTGAAATCATTATTGTTTGCGGCAACCCTCTTGGATTTCAAAAATTATCACAGAATTGTTCTCAGCACCCTCGAGAACCTCGGATACGATACCCATAATGTAGTTATCATAATTTTGAGCGGCGGCCATCTCGGATTCAAAAATGATCCCAAAATCTTTCTCAGCACCCTCGAGAACCTCGGTTACGATACCCATAATGTAGTTATCAAGCTTTTAAGGGCCGGCCATCTTTGATTTGAAAAATGATCCCAAAATCTTTCTCTGCACCCTCGTGAACCTCTGATACGATACCCATAATGTAGTTATCATTATTTTGAACGGCGGCCATCTTGGATTTAAATATGATCCCAAAATTGTTTTCTGCACCCTCTAGAACCTCGGACTCGATATCCATATTGCTGAAAACATTATTGTTTGCGGCAGCCCTCTTGGAATTCAAAAATGATCACAAAGTCGTTCTCAGCACCATCGAGAACCTCTAATACGATACCCATAATGTAGCTATCATACTTTTGAGCGGCGGCCATCTTGGATTTGAAAAATGATCACAAAATCGTTCTCTGCACCCTCAAGAACCTCGGATACGATACCCATAATGTAGTTATCATAATTTTGAGCGGCGGCCATCTTGGATTTCAAAAATGATCACAGAATTGTTCTCTGCACCCTCGAGAACCTCGGACACGATTTCCACATTGCTAAAATCATAATTTTTTGCGGCGGCCATCTTGGATTTGAAAAATGATCACCAAATCGTTCTCTGCACCCTCGAGAACCTCGGATACGATACCCATAATGTATTTATCATACTTTTGAGCGGCGGCCATCTTGGATTTGAAAAGTGATCACCAAATCGTTCTCTGCACCCTCGAGAATCTCGGATACGATACCCATATTGCTGAAAACATAATTGTTTGCGGCAACCCTCTTGGATTTCAAAAATTATCACAGAATTGTTCTCAGCACCCTCGAGAACCTCGGATACGATACCCATAATGTAGTTATCATAATTTTGAGCGGCGGCCATCTCGGATTCAAAAATGATCCCAAAAGCATTCTCTGCACCCTCGAGAATCTCGGACACGATATCCATATCGCTGAAATCATTATTGTTTGCGGCAGCCCTCTTGGAATTCAAAAATGATCACAAAGTCGTTCTCAGCACCATCGAGAACCTCGGTTACGATACCCATAATGTAGTTATCATGCTTTTGAGAGGCGGCCAACTTGAATTTGAAAAATGATCACATAATCGTTCTCTGCACCCTCGAGAACCTCGGATACGATACCCAAAATGTAGTTATCATAATTTTGAGCGGCGGCCATCTTGAATTTCAAAAATGATCACCAAATCGTTCTCTGCACCCTCGAGAACCTCAGGTACGATACCCAAAATGTAGTTATCATAATTTTGAGCGGCGGCCATCTTGGATTTCAAAAATGATCACAGAATTGTTCTCTGCACCCTCGAGAACCTCGGGCACGATATCCATATTGCTAAAATCATAATTTTGTGCGGCGGCCATCTTGGATTTGAAAAATTATCACTAAATCGTTCTCTGCACCCTCGAGAAACTCGGTTACGATATCCATATTGCTGAAATCATACTTTTGGGCGGCGGCCATCTTGGATTTGAAAAATGATCACAAAATTGTTCTCTGCACCCTCAAGAACCTCGGATACGATACCCATAATGTAGTTATCATAATTTTGAGCGGCGGCCATCTTGAATTTCAAAAATGATCACAGAATTGTTCTCTGCACCCTCAAGAACCTCGGACACGATTTCCACATTGCTAAAATCATAATTTTTTGCGGCGGCCATCTTGGATTTGAAAAATGATCACCAAATCGTTCTCTGCACCCTCGAGAACC
This sequence comes from Leptidea sinapis, assembly GCF_905404315.1. Lineage (NCBI taxonomy): Eukaryota > Metazoa > Arthropoda > Insecta > Lepidoptera > Pieridae > Leptidea > Leptidea sinapis. The sequence continues at coordinate 9,446,730 of NC_066305.1, read as the reverse complement.
TCGGATACGATACCCATAATGTATTTATCATACTTTTGAGCGGCGGCCATCTTGGATTTGAAAAGTGATCACCAAATCGTTCTCTGCACCCTCGAGAATCTCGGACACGATATCCATATTCCTGAAATCATAATTTTGTGCGGCGGCCATCTTAGATTTGAAAAATGTTCACAAAAACGTTCTCAGCACCCTCGAGAACCTCTGATACGATACCCATAATGTAGTTAGAATACTTTTGAGCGGCGGCCATCTTGGATTTCAAAAATGATCACAAAATAGTTCTGTCCACTCTCGAGAACCTCGGATACAATACCCATATTATTGTGATCATAATCTTGCAAGGCGGCCATCTTTGATATGAAAAATGATCAGAAAATCGTTCTCAGCGACCGCGAGAACCTCGGATACGATACCCAAATTTTTGTGATCATAATCTTGTACGGCGGTTATCTTGGATTTGAAAAATGATCACATAATCGTATTCAGCACCCTCGAGAACCTCGGATACGATACCCATAATGTAGTTATCATACTTTTGAGCGGTGTCCATCTTGGATTTGAATAATGATCACAAAATCGTTCTCAGCACCCTCGAGAACTTCGGTTACGAGACCCATAATGTAGTTATCATGCTTTTAAGGGCCAGCCAACTTGGATTTGAAAAATGATCCCAAAATCGTTCTATGCACCCTCGAAACCTCTGATACGATACCCATAATGTAGTTATCTTACTTTTGAGCGGCGGCCATATTGGATTTGAAAAATGATCACAAAATCGTTCTCTGCACCCTCGAGAACCTCGGATACGATACCCATAATGTAGTTATAATACTTTTGAGCGGCGGCCATCTTGGATTTTAAAAATGATCACAAAATAGTTCTGTCCACTCTCGAGAACCTCGGATACGATACCCATATTTTTGTGATCATAATATTGTACGGCGGCCATCTTGGATTTGAAAAATGATCACAAAATCGTTCTCAGCACCCGCGAGAACCTCGGATACGATACCCATAATGTAGTTATCATAATTTTGAGCGGCGGCCATCTCGGATTTAAAAATGATCCCAAAATTGTTTTCTGCACCCTCGAGAACCTCGGACACGATATCAATATTGCTGAAAACATTATTATTTGCGGCAGCCCTCTTGGATTTCAAAAATGATCACAGAATTGTTCTCTGCACCCTCGAGAACCTCGGACACGATATTCATATTGCTAAAATCATAAATTTGTGCGGCGGCCATCTTGGATTTGATAAATGATCACCAAATCGTTCTCTGCACCCTCGAGAACCTCAGGTACGATATCCATATTGTTGAAATCATAATTTTGTGCGGCGGCCATCTTGGATTTGAAAAATCATCACAAAATCGTTCTCTGCACCCTCGTGAACTTCGAATATGATACCCATAATGTACCCATATTGCTGAAAACATAATTGTTTGCGGCAGCCCTCATGGATTTCAAAAATTATCACAGAATTGTTCTGAGCACCCTCGAGAACCTCGGATACGATACCCATAATGTAGTTATCATAATTTTGAGCGGCGGCCATCTCGGATTCAAAAATGATCCCAAAATCATTCTCTGCACCCTCGAGAATCTCGGACACGATATCCATATTGCTGAAATCATTATTGTTTGCGGCAACCCTCTTGGATTTCAAAAATTATCACAGAATTGTTCTCAGCACCCTCGAGAACCTCGGATACGATACCCATAATGTAGTTATCATAATTTTGAGCGGCGGCCATCTCGGATTCAAAAATGATCCCAAAATCTTTCTCAGCACCCTCGAGAACCTCGGTTACGATACCCATAATGTAGTTATCAAGCTTTTAAGGGCCGGCCATCTTTGATTTGAAAAATGATCCCAAAATCTTTCTCTGCACCCTCGTGAACCTCTGATACGATACCCATAATGTAGTTATCATTATTTTGAGCGGCGGCCATCTTGGATTTAAATATGATCCCAAAATTGTTTTCTGCACCCTCTAGAACCTCGGACTCGATATCCATATTGCTGAAAACATTATTGTTTGCGGCAGCCCTCTTGGAATTCAAAAATGATCACAAAGTCGTTCTCAGCACCATCGAGAACCTCTAATACGATACCCATAATGTAGCTATCATACTTTTGAGCGGCGGCCATCTTGGATTTGAAAAATGATCACAAAATCGTTCTCTGCACCCTCAAGAACCTCGGATACGATACCCATAATGTAGTTATCATAATTTTGAGCGGCGGCCATCTTGGATTTCAAAAATGATCACAGAATTGTTCTCTGCACCCTCGAGAACCTCGGACACGATTTCCACATTGCTAAAATCATAATTTTTTGCGGCGGCCATCTTGGATTTGAAAAATGATCACCAAATCGTTCTCTGCACCCTCGAGAACCTCGGATACGATACCCATAATGTATTTATCATACTTTTGAGCGGCGGCCATCTTGGATTTGAAAAGTGATCACCAAATCGTTCTCTGCACCCTCGAGAATCTCGGATACGATACCCATATTGCTGAAAACATAATTGTTTGCGGCAACCCTCTTGGATTTCAAAAATTATCACAGAATTGTTCTCAGCACCCTCGAGAACCTCGGATACGATACCCATAATGTAGTTATCATAATTTTGAGCGGCGGCCATCTCGGATTCAAAAATGATCCCAAAAGCATTCTCTGCACCCTCGAGAATCTCGGACACGATATCCATATCGCTGAAATCATTATTGTTTGCGGCAGCCCTCTTGGAATTCAAAAATGATCACAAAGTCGTTCTCAGCACCATCGAGAACCTCGGTTACGATACCCATAATGTAGTTATCATGCTTTTGAGAGGCGGCCAACTTGAATTTGAAAAATGATCACATAATCGTTCTCTGCACCCTCGAGAACCTCGGATACGATACCCAAAATGTAGTTATCATAATTTTGAGCGGCGGCCATCTTGAATTTCAAAAATGATCACCAAATCGTTCTCTGCACCCTCGAGAACCTCAGGTACGATACCCAAAATGTAGTTATCATAATTTTGAGCGGCGGCCATCTTGGATTTCAAAAATGATCACAGAATTGTTCTCTGCACCCTCGAGAACCTCGGGCACGATATCCATATTGCTAAAATCATAATTTTGTGCGGCGGCCATCTTGGATTTGAAAAATTATCACTAAATCGTTCTCTGCACCCTCGAGAAACTCGGTTACGATATCCATATTGCTGAAATCATACTTTTGGGCGGCGGCCATCTTGGATTTGAAAAATGATCACAAAATCGTTCTCTGCACCCTCAAGAACCTCGGATACGATACCCATAATGTAGTTATCATAATTTTGAGCGGCGGCCATCTTGAATTTCAAAAATGATCACAGAATTGTTCTCTGCACCCTCGAGAACCTCGGACACGATTTCCACATTGCTAAAATCATAATTTTTTGCGGCGGCCATCTTGGATTTGAAAAATGATCACCAAATCGTTCTCTGCACCCTCGAGAACCTCGGATACGATACCCATAATGTATTTATCATACTTTTGAGCGGCGGCCATCTTGGATTTGAAAAGTGATCACCAAATCGTTCTCTGCACCCTCGAGAATCTCGGACACGATATCCATATTCCTGAAATCATAATTTTGTGCGGCGGCCATCTTAGATTTGAAAAATGTTCACAAAAACGTTCTCAGCACCCTCGAGAACCTCTGATACGATACCCATAATGTAGTTAGAATTATTTTGAGCGGCGGCCATCTTGGATTTCAAAAATGATCACAAAATAGTTCTGTCCACTCTCGAGAACCTCGGATACAATACCCATATTATTGTGATCATAATCTTGCACGGCGGCCATCTTTGATATGAAAAATGATCAGAAAATCGTTCTCAGCGACCGCGAGAACCTCGGATACGATACCCAAATTTTTGTGATCATAATCTTGTACGGCGGTTATCTTGGATTTGAAAAATGATCACATAATCGTATTCAGCACCCTCGAGAACCTCGGATACGATACCCATAATGTAGTTATCATACTTTTGAGCGGTGTCCATCTTGGATTTGAATAATGATCACAAAATCGTTCTCAGCACCCTCGAGAACTTCGGTTACGAGACCCATAATGTAGTTATCATGCTTTTAAGGGCCAGCCAACTTGGATTTGAAAAATGATCCCAAAATCGTTCTATGCACCCTCGAAACCTCTGATACGATACCCATAATGTAGTTATCTTACTTTTGAGCGGCGGCCATATTGGATTTGAAAAATGATCACAAAATCGTTCTCTGCACCCTCGAGAACCTCGGATACGATACCCATAATGTAGTTATAATACTTTTGAGCGGCGGCCATCTTGGATTTTAAAAATGATCACAAAATAGCTCTGTCCACTCTCGAGAACCTCGGATACGATACCCATATTTTTGTGATCATAATATTGTACGGCGGCCATCTTGGATTTGAAAAATGATCACAAAATCGTTCTGTCCAATCTCGAGAACCTCGGATACGATACCCATATTTTTGTGATCATAATCTTGCACAGCGGCCATCTTGGATATGAAAAATGATCAGAAAATCGTTCTCAGCACCCGCGAAAACCTCGGATACGATACCCAAATTTTTGTGATCATAATCTTGTACGGCGGCCATTTTGGATTTGAAAAATTATCACATAATCGTATTCAGCACCCTCGAGAACCTCGGATACGATACCCATAATGTAGTTATCATACTTTTGAGCGGCGGCCATCTTGGATTTTAAAACTGATCACAAAATCGTTCTCAGCACCCTCGAGAACCTCGGATACGATACCCATAATGTAGTTATCATAATTTTGAGCGGCGGCCATCTCGGATTTAAAAAAGGATCCCAAAATTGTTCTCTGCACCCTCGAGAACCTCGGACACGATATCCATATTGCTAAAATCATAAATTTGTGCGGCGGCCATCTTGGATTTGAAAAATGATCACCAAATCGTTCTCTGCACCCTCGAGAACCTCAGGTACGATATCCATATTGCTGAAATCATAATTTTGTGCGGCGGCCATCTTGGATTTGAAAAATGTTCACATAAACGTTCTCAGCACCCTCGAAAACCTCTGATACGATACCCATAATGTAGTTATTATACTTTTGAGCGGCAGCCATCTTGGATTTGTAAAATGATCACTTATTCGTTCTTTGCACCCTCGAGAACCTCGGATACGAAACCCATAATGTAGTTATGTAGTTATCTTGTTACGGCGGCCATCTTGGATTTCAAAAATGATCACAAAATCGTTCTGTCCAATCTCGAGAACCTCCGATACGATACCCATAATGTAGTTATCATAATTTTGAGCGGCGGCCATCTCGGATTTAAATATGATCCCAAAATTGTTTTCTGCACCCTCTAGAACCTCGGACTCGATATCTATATTGCTGAAAACATTATTGTTTGCGGCAGCCCTCTTGGAATTCAAAAATGATCACAAAGTCGTTCTCAGCACCATCGAGAACCTCTGATACGATACCCATAATGTAGTTATCATACTTTTGAGCGGCGGCCATCTTGAATTTGAAAAATGATCACAAAATCGTTCTCTGCACCCTCGAGAACCTCGGATACGATACCCAAAATGTAGTTATCATAATTTCTAGCGGCGGCCAACTTGAATTTGAAAAATGATCACATAATCGTTCTCTGCACCCTCGAGAACCTCGGATACGATACCCAAAATGTAGTTATCATAATTTTGAGCGGCGGCCATCTTGAATTTCAAAAATGATCACCAAATCGTTCTCTGCACCCTCGAGAACCTCAGGTACGATACCCAAAATGTAGTTATCATATTTTTGAGGGGCGGCCATCTTGGATTTCATAAATAATCACAAAATTGTTCTCTGCACCCTCGAGAACCTCGGGCACGATATCCATATAGCTGAAAACATTATTGTTTGCGGCAGCCCTCTTGGAATTCAAAAATGATCACAAAGTCGTTCTCAGCACCATCGAGAACCTCTGATACGATACCCATAATGTAGTTATCATACTTTTGAGCGGCGGCCATCTTGAATTTGAAAAATGATCACAAAATCGTTCTCTGCACCCTCGAGAACCTCGGATACGATACCCAAAATGTAGTTATCATAATTTTGAGCGGCGGCCAACTTGAATTTGAAAAATGGTCACATAATAGTTCTCTGCACCCTCGAGAACCTCGGATACGATACCCAAAATGTAGTTATCATAATTTTGAGCGGCGGCCATCTTGAATTTCAAAAATTATCACCAAATCGTTCTCTGCACCCTCGAGAACCTCAGGTACGATACCCAAAATATAGTTATCATATTTTTGAGCGGCGGCCATCTTGGATTTCAAAAATAATCACAAAATTGTTCTCTGCACCCTCGAGAACCTCGGGCACGATATACATATAGCTGAAAACATTATTGTTTGCGGCAGCCCTCTTGGAATTCAAAAATGATCACAAAGTCGTTCTCAGCACCATCGAGAACCTCTGATACGATACCCATAATGTAGTTATAATACTTTTGAGCGTCGACCATCTTGGATTTGTAAAATGATCAAAAAATCGTTCTGTCCACTCTCGAGAACCTCGGATACGAAACCCATAATGTAGTTATGTAGTTATCTTGTTACGGCGGCCATCTTGGATTTCAAAAATGATCACAAAATCGTTCTGTCCAATCTCGAGAACCTCCGATACGATACCCATAATGTAGTTATCATAATTTTGAGCGGCGGCCATCTCGGATTTAAATATGATCCCAAAATTGTTTTCTGCGCCCTCTAGAACCTCGGACTCGATATCTATATTGCTGAAAACATTATTGTTTGCGGCAGCCCTCTTGGAATTCAAAAATGATCACAAAGTCGTTCTCAGCACCATCGAGAACCTCTGATACGATACTCATAATGTAGTTATCATACTTTTGAGCGGCGGCCATCTTGAATTTGAAAAATGATCACAAAATCGTTCTCTGCACCCTCGAGAACCTCGGATACGATACCCAAAATGTAGTTATCATAATTTTGAGCGGCGGCCAACTTGAATTTGAAAAATGGTCACATAATCGTTCTCTGCACCCTCGAAAACCTCGGATACGATACCCAAAATGTAGTTATCATAATTTTGAGCGGCGGCCATCTTGAATTTCAAAAATGATCACCAAATCGTTCTCTGCACCCTCGAGAACCTCAGTTTCGATACCCAAAATATAGTTATCATATTTTTGAGCGGCGGCCATCTTGGATTTCAAAAATAATCACAAAATTGTTCTCTGCACCCTCGAGAACCTCGGGCACGATATCCATATAGCTGAAAACATTATTGTTTGCGGCAGCCCTCTTGGAATTCAAAAATGATCACAAAGTCGTTCTCAGCACCATCGAGAACCTCTGATACGATACCCATAATGTAGTTATAATACTTTTGAGCGTCGACCATCTTGGATTTGTAAAATGATCAAAAAATCGTTCTGTCCACTCTCGAGAACCTCGGATACGATACCCATATTTTTGTGATCATAATCTTGCACGGCGGCCATCTTGGAAATGAAAAATGATCAGAAAATCGTTCTCAGCACCCGCGAGAACCTCGGATACGATACCCAAATTTTTGTGATCATAATCTTGTACGGCGGCCATCTTGGATTTGAAAAATGATCACATAATCGTATTCAGCACCCTCGAGAACCTCGGATACGATACCCATAATGTAGTTATCATACTTTTGAGCGGCGGCCATCTTGGATTTTAAAACTGATAACAAAATCGTTCTCTGCAGCCTCGAGAACCTCTGATACGATACCCATAATGTAGTTATCATAATTTTGAGCGGCGACCATCTCGGATTTAAAAATGATCCCAAAATTGTTCTCTGCACCCTCGAGAACCTCTGATACGATACCCATAATGTAGTTATCATAATTTTGAGCGGCGGCCATCTCGGATTTAAATATGATCCCAAAATTGTTTTCTGCACCCTCTAGAACCTCGGACTCGATATCCATATTGCTGAAAACATTATTGTTTGCGGCAGCCCTCTTTGAATTCAAAAATGATCACAAAGTCGTTCTCAGCACCATCGAGAACCTCTGATACGATACCCATAATAAAGTTATCATGCTTTTAAGGGCCGGCCACCTTGGATTTGAAAAATGATCCCAAAATCGTTCTCTGCACCCTCGAAAACCTCTGATACGATACCCATAATGTAGTTACCATAATTTTGAGCGGCGGCCATCTCGGATTTAAATATGATCCCAAAATTGTTTTCTGCACCCTCTAGAACCTCGGACTCGATATCTATATTGCTGAAAACATTATTGTTTGCGGCAGCCCTCTTGGAATTCAAAAATGATCACAGAGTCGTTCTCAGCACCATCGAGAACCTCTGATACGATACCCATAATGTAGTTATCATACTTTTGAGCGGCGGCCATCTTGAATTTGAAAAATGATCACAAAATCGTTCTCTGCACCCTCGAGAACCTCGGATACGATACCCAAAATGTAGTTATCATAATTTTGAGCGGCGGCCAACTTGAATTTGAAAAATGATCACATAATCGTTCTCTGCACCCTCGAGAACCTCGGATACGATACCCAAAATGTAGTTATCATAATTTTGAGCGGCGGCCATCTTGAATTTCAAAAATGATCACCAAATCGTTCTCTGCACCCTCGAGAACCTCAGGTACGATACCCAAAATGTAGTTATCATATTTTTGAGCGGCGGCCATCTTGGATTTCAAAAATAATCACAAAATTGTTCTCTGCACCCTCGAGAACCTCGGGACGATATCCATATTGCTGAAAACATTATTGTTTGCGGCAGCCATCTTGGATTTGAAAAATGATCACAAAATCGTTCTCTGCACCCTCGAGAACCTCAGTTACGATACCCATAATGTAGTTATCATGCTTTTAAGGGCCGGCCATCTTGGATTTGAAAAATGATCCCAAAATCGTTCTCAGCACCCTCGAGAACCTCGGTTACGATACCCATAATGTAGTTTTCATAATTTTGAGCGGCGGCCATCTCGGATTTAAATATGATCCCAAAATTGTTTTCTGCACCCTCTAGAACCTCGGACTCGAAATCCATATAGCTGAAAACATTATTGTTTGCGGCAGCCCTCTTGGAATTCAAAAATGATCACAAAGTCGTTCTCAGGACCATCGAGAACCTCTGATACGATACCCATAATGTAGTTATCATACTTTTGAGCGGCGGCCATCTTGAAATTGAAAAATGATCACAAAATCGTTCTCTGCACCCTCGAGAACCTCGGATACGATACCCAAAATGTAGTTATCATAATTTTGAGCGGCGGCCAACTTGAATTTGAAAAATGATCACATAATCGTTCTCTGCACCCTCGAGAACCTCGGATACGATACCCAAAATGTAGTTATCATATTTTTGAGCGGCGGCCATCTTGGATTTCATAAATAATCACAAAATTGTTCTCTGCACCCTCGAGAACCTCGGGCACGATATCCATATAGCTGAAAACATTATTGTTTGCGGCAGCCCTCTTGGAATTCAAAAATGATCACAAAGTCGTTCTCAGCACCATCGAGAACCTCTGATACGATACCCATAATGTAGTTATAATTCTTTTGAGCGTCGACCATCTTGGATTTGAAAAATGATCAAAAAATCGTTCTGTCCACTCTCGAGAACCTCGGATACGATACCCATATTTTTGTGATCATAATCTTGCACGGCGGCTATCTTGGAAATGAAAAATGATCAGAAAATCGTTCTCAGCACCCGCGAGAACCTCGGATACGATACCCAAATTTTTGTGATCATAATCTTGTACGGCGGCCATCTTGGATTTGAAAAATGATCACATAATCGTATTCAGCACCCTCTAGAACCTCGGATACGACACCCATAATGTAGTTATCATACTTTTGAGCGGCGGCCATCTTGGATTTTAAAACTGATCACAAAATCGTTCTCTGCACCTTCGAGAACCTCTGATACGATACCCATAATGTAGTTATCATAATTTTGAACGGCGGCCATCTCGGATCCAAAAATGATCCCAAAATTGTTTTCTGCACCCTCGAGAAACTCGGACACGATATCAATATTGCTGAAAACATTATTATTTGCGGCAGCCCTCTTGGATTTCAAAAATGATCACAGAATTGTTCTCTGCACCCTCGAGAACCTCGGACACGATATCCATATTGCTAAAATCATACTATTGTGCGGCAGCCATCTTGGATTTGAAAAATGATCACCAAATCGTTCTCTGGCATCTTGGATTTGAAAAATGTTCACAAAAACGTTCTCAGCGCCCTCTAGAACCTCTGATACGATACCCATAATGTAGTTATAATACTTTTGAGCGTCGGCCATCTTGGATTTGTAAAATGATCAAAAAATCGTTCTGTCCACTCTCGAGAACCTAGGATACGATACCCATATTTTTGTGATCATAATCTTGCACAGCGGCCATCTTGGATATGAAAAATGATCAGAAAATCGTTCTCAGCACCCGCGAGAACCTCGGATACGATACCCAAATTTTTGTGATCATAATCTTGTACGGCGGCCATTTTGGATTTGAAAAATTATCACATAATCGTATTCAGCACCCTCGAGAACCTCGGATACGATACCCATAATGTAGTTATCATACTTTTGAGCGGCGGCCATCTTGGATTTTAAAACTGATCACAAAATCGTTCTCTGCACCCTCGAGAACCTCTGATACGATACCCATAATGTAGTTATCATAATTTTGAACGGCGGCCATCTCGGATTCAAAAATGATCCCAAAATTGTTTTCTGCACCCTCGAGAACCTCGGACACGATATCAATATTGCTGAAAACATTATTATTTGCGGCAGCCCTCTTGGATTTCAAAAATGATCACAGAATTGTTCTCTGCACCCTCGAGAACCTCGGACACGATATCCATATTGCTAAAATCATAAATTTGTGCAGCGGCCATCTTGGATTTGAAAACTGATCACCAAATCGTTCTCTGCACCCTCGAGAACCTCAGGTACGATATCCATATTGCTGAAATCATAATTTTGTGCGGCGGCCATCTTGGACTTGAAAAATGATCACAAAATCGTTCTCAGCACCCTCGAGAACCTCGGATACGATACCCATAATGTAGTTATCATAATTTTGAGCGGCGGCCATCTCGGATTTAAAAAAGGATCCCAAAATTGTTTTCTGCACCCTCGAGAACCTCGGACACGATATCCATATTGCTAAAATCATAAATTTGTGCGGCGGCCATCTTGGATTTGAAAAATGATCACCAAATCATTCTCCGCACCCTCGAGAACCTCAGGTACGATATCCACATTGCTGAAATCATAATTTTGTGCGGCGGCCATCTTGGATTTGAAAAATGTTCACATAAACGTTCTCAGCACCCTCGAAAATCTCTGATACGATACCCATAATGTAGTTATTATACTTTTGAGCGGCAGCCATCTTGGATTTGTAAAATGATCACTTATTCGTTCTTTGCACCCTCGAGAACCTCGGATACGAAACCCATAATGTAGTTATGTAGTTATCTTGTTACGGCGGCCATCTTGGATTTCAAAAATGATCACAAAATCGTTCTGTCCAATCTCGAGAACCTCCGATACGATACCCATAATGTAGTTATCATAATTTTGAGCGGCGGCCATCTCGGATTTAAATATGATCCCAAAATTGTTTTCTGCGCCCTCTAGAACCTCGGACTCGATATCTATATTGCTGAAAACATTATTGTTTGCGGCAGCCCTCTTGGAATTCAAAAATGATCACAAAGTCGTTCTCAGCACCATCGAGAACCTCTGATACGATACTCATAATGTAGTTATCATACTTTTGAGCGGCGGCCATCTTGAATTTGAAAAATGATCACAAAATCGTTCTCTGCACCCTCGAGAACCTCGGATACGATACCCAAAATGTAGTTATCATAATTTTGAGCGGCGGCCAACTTGAATTTGAAAAATGGTCACATAATCGTTCTCTGCACCCTCGAGAACCTCGGATACGATACCCAAAATGTAGTTATCATAATTTTGAGCGGCGGCCATCTTGAATTTCAAAAATGATCACCAAATCGTTCTCTGCACCCTCGAGAACCTCAGTTTCGATACCCAAAATATAGTTATCATATTTTTGAGCGGCGGCCATCTTGGATTTCAAAAATAATCACAAAATTGTTCTCTGCACCCTCGAGAACCTCGGGCACGATATCCATATAGCTGAAAACATTATTGTTTGCGGCAGCCCTCTTGGAATTCAAAAATGATCACAAAGTCGTTCTCAGCACCATCGAGAACCTCTGATACGATACCCATAATGTAGTTATAATACTTTTGAGCGTCGACCATCTTGGATTTGTAAAATGATCAAAAAATCGTTCTGTCCACTCTCGAGAACCTCGGATACGATACCCATATTTTTGTGATCATAATCTTGCACGGCGGCCATCTTGGAAATGAAAAATGATCAGAAAATCGTTCTCAGCACCCGCGAGAACCTCGGATACGATACCCAAATTTTTGTGATCATAATCTTGTACGGCGGCCATCTTGGATTTGAAAAATGATCACATAATCGTATTCAGCACCCTCGAGAACCTCGGATACGATACCCATAATGTAGTTATCATACTTTTGAGTGGCGGCCATCTTGGATTTTAAAACTGATAACAAAATCGTTCTCTGCAGCCTCGAGAACCTCTGATACGATACCCATAATGTAGTTATCATAATTTTGAGCGGCGATCATCTCGGATTTAAAAATGATCCCAAAATTGTTCTCTGCACCCTCGAGAACCTCTGATACGATACCCATAATGTAGTTATCATAATTTTGAGCGGCGGCCATCTCGGATTTAAATATGATCCCAAAATTGTTTTCTGCACCCTCTAGAACCTCGGACTCGATATCCATATTGCTGAAAACATTATTGTTTGCGGCAGCCCTCTTTGAATTAAAAAATGATCACAAAGTCGTTCTCAGCACCATCGAGAACCTCTGATACGATACCCATAATAAAGTTATCATGCTTTTAAGGGGCGGCCATCTTGGATTTGAAAAATGATCCCAAAATCGTTCTCTGCACCCTCGAGAACCTCTGATACGATACCCATAATGTAGTTACCATAATTTTGAGCGGCGGCCATCTCGGATTTAAATATGATCCCAAAATTGTTTTCTGCACCCTCTAGAACCTCGGACTCGATATCTATATTGCTGAAAACATTATTGTTTGCGGCAGCCCTCTTGGAATTCAAAAATGATCACAAAGTCGTTCTCAGCACCATCGAGAACCTCTGATACGATACCCATAATGTAGTTATCATACTTTTGAGCGGCGGCCATCTTGAATTTGAAAAATGATCACAAAATCGTTCTCTGCACCCTCGAGAACCTCGGATACGATACCCAAAATGTAGTTATCATAATTTTGAGCGGCGGCCAACTTGAATTTGAAAAATGATCACATAATCGTTCTCTGCACCCTCGAGAACCTCGGATACGATACCCAAAATGTAGTTATCATAATTTTGAGCGGCGGCCATCTTGAATTTCAAAAATTATCACCAAATCGTTCTCTGCACCCTCGAGAACCTCAGGTACGATACCCAAAATATAATTATCATATTTTTGAGCGGCGGCCATCTTGGATTTCAAAAATAATCACAAAATTGTTCTCAGCACCATCGAGAACCTCTGATACGATACCCATAATGTAGTTATCATACTTTTGAGCGGCGGCCATCTTGAATTTGAAAAATGATCACAAAATCGTTCTCTGCACCCTCGAGAACCTCGGATACGATACCCAAAATGTAGTTATCATAATTTTGAGCGGCGGCCAACTTGAATTTGAAAAATGGTCACATAATCGTTCTCTGCACCCTCGAGAACCTCGGATACGATACCCATAATGTAGTTATCATAATTTTGAACGGCGGCCATCTTGAATTTCAAAAATGATCACAAAATCGTTCTCTGCACCCTCGAGAACCTCAGTTTCGATACCCAAAATATAGTTATCATATTTTTGAGCGGCGGCCATCTTGGATTTCAAAAATAATCACAAAATTGTTCTCTGCACCCTCGAGAACCTCGGGCACGATATCCATATAGCTGAAAACATTATTGTTTGCGGCAGCCCTCTTGGAATTCAAAAATGATCACAAAGTCGTTCTCAGCACCATCGAGAACCTCTGATACGATACCCATAATGTAGTTATAATACTTTTGAGCGTCGACCATCTTGGATTTGTAAAATGATCAAAAAATCGTTCTGTCCACTCTCGAGAACCTCGGATACGATACCCAAATTTTTGTGATCATAATCTTGTACGGCGGCCATCTTGGATTTGAAAAATGATCAGAAAATCGTTCTCAGCACCCTCGAGAACCTCGGATACGATACCCATAATGTAGTTATCATACTTTTGAGCGGCGGCCATCTTGGATTTTAAAACTGATTACAAAATCGTTCTCTGCAGCCTCGAGAACCTCTGATACGATACCCATAATGTAGTTATCATAATTTTGAGCGGCGATCATCTCGGATTTAAAAATGATCCCAAAATTGTTCTCTGCACCCTCGAGAACCTCTGATACGATACCCATAATGTAGTTATCATAATTTTGAGCGGCGGCCATCTCGGATTTAAATATGATCCCAAAATTGTTTTCTGCACCCTCTAGAACCTCGGACTCGATATCCATATTGCTGAAAACATTATTGTTTGCGGCAGCCCTCTTTGAATTAAAAAATGATCACAAAGTCGTTCTCAGCACCATCGAGAACCTCTGATACGATACCCATAATAAAGTTATCATGCTTTTAAGGGCCGGCCATCTTGGATTTGAAAAATGATCCCAAAATCGTTCTCTGCACCCTCGAGAACCTCTGATACGATACCCATAATGTAGTTACCATAATTTTGAGCGGCGGCCATCTCGGATTTAAATATGATCCCAAAATTGTTTTCTGCACCCTCTAGAACCTCGGACTCGATATCTATATTGCTGAAAACATTATTGTTTGCGGCAGCCCTCTTGGAATTCAAAAATGATCACAAAGTCGTTCTCAGCACCATCGAGAACCTCTGATACGATACCCATAATGTAGTTATCATACTTTTGAGCGGCGGCCATCTTGAATTTGAAAAATGATCACAAAATCGTTCTCTGCACCCTCGAGAACCTCGGATACGATACCCAAAATGTAGTTATCATAATTTTGAGCGGCGGCCAACTTGAATTTGAAAAATGATCACATAATCGTTCTCTGCACCCTCGAGAACCTCGGATACGATACCCAAAATGTAGTTATCATAATTTTGAGCGGCGGCCATCTTGAATTTCAAAAATTATCACCAAATCGTTCTCTGCACCCTCGAGAACCTCAGGTACGATACCCAAAATATAGTTATCATATTTTTGAGCGGCGGCCATCTTGGATTTCAAAAATAATCACAAAATTGTTCTCTGCACCCTCGAGAACCTCGGGCACGATATCCATATAGCTGAAAACATTATTGTTTGCGGCAGCCCTCTTGGAATTCAAAAATGATCACAAAGTCGTTCTCAGCACCATCGAGAACCTCTGATACGATACCCATAATGTAGTTATAATACTTTTGAGCGTCGACCATCTTGGATTTGTAAAATGATCAAAAAATCGTTCTGTCCACTCTCGAGAACCTCGGATACGAAACCCATAATGTAGTTATGTAGTTATCTTGTTACGGCGGCCATCTTGGATTTCAAAAATGATCACAAAATCGTTCTGTCCAATCTCGAGAACCTCCGATACGATACCCATAATGTAGTTATCATAATTTTGAGCGGCGGCCATCTCGGATTTAAATATGATCCCAAAATTGTTTTCTGCACCCTCTAGAACCTCGGACTCGATATCTATATTGCTGAAAACATTATTGTTTGCGGCAGCCCTCTTGGAATTCAAAAATGATCACAAAGTCGTTCTCAGCACCATCGAGAACCTCTGATACGATACCCATAATGTAGTTATCATACTTTTGAGCGGCGGCCATCTTGAATTTGAAAAATGATCACAAAATCGTTCTCTGCACCCTCGAGAACTTCGGATACGATACCCAAAATGTAGTTATCATAATTTTGAGCGGCGGCCAACTTGAATTTGAAAAATGATCACATAATCGTTCTCTGCACCCTCGAGAACCTCGGATACGATATCCAAAATGTAGTTATCATAATTTTGAGCGGCGGCCATCTTGAATTTCAAAAATGATCACCAAATCGTTCTCTGCACCCTCGAGAACCTCAGTTTCGATACCCAAAATATAGTTATCATATTTTTGAGCGGCGGCCATCTTGGATTTCAAAAATAATTACAAAATTGTTCTCTGCACCCTCGAGAACCTCGGGCACGATATCCATATAGCTGAAAACATTATTGTTTGCGGCAGCCCTCTTGGAATTCAAAAATGATCACAAAGTCGTTCTCAGCACCATCGAGAACCTCTGATACGATACCCATAATGTAGTTATAATACTTTTGAGCGTCGACCATCTTGGATTTGTAAAATGATCAAAAAATCGTTCTGTCCACTCTCGAGAACCTCGGATACGATACCCATATTTTTGTGATCATAATCTTGCACGGCGGCCATCTTGGAAATGAAAAATGATCAGAAAATCGTTCTCAGCACCCGCGAGAACCTCGGATACGATACCCAAATTTTTGTGATCATAATCTTGTACGGCGGCCATCTTGGATTTGAAAAATGATCACATAATCGTATTCAGCACCCTCGAGAACCTCGGATACGATACCCATAATGTAGTTATCATACTTTTGAGCGGCGGCCATCTTGGATTTTAAAACTGATAACAAAATCGTTCTCTGCAGCCTCGAGAACCTCTGATACGATACCCATAATGTAGTTATCATAATTTTGAGCGGCGACCATCTCGGATTTAAAAATGATCCCAAAATTGTTCTCTGCACCCTCGAGAACCTCTGATACGATACCCATAATGTAGTTATCATAATTTTGAGCGGCGGCCATCTCGGATTTAAATATGATCCCAAAATTGTTTTCTGCACCCTCTAGAACCTCGGACTCGATATCCATATTGCTGAAAACATTATTGTTTGCGGCAGCCCTCTTTGAATTCAAAAATGATCACAAAGTCGTTCTCAGCACCATCGAGAACCTCTGATACGATACCCATAATAAAGTTATCATGCTTTTAAGGGCCGGCCACCTTGGATTTGAAAAATGATCCCAAAATCGTTCTCTGCACCCTCGAAAACCTCTGATACGATACCCATAATGTAGTTATAATACTTTTGAGCGTCGACCATCTTGGATTTGTAAAATGATCAAAAAATCGTTCTGTCCACTCTCGAGAACCTCGGATACGATACCCATATTTTTGTGATCATAATCTTGCACGGCGGCCATCTTGGAAATGAAAAATGATCAGAAAATCGTTCTCAGCACCCGCGAGAACCTCGGATACGATACCCAAATTTTTGTGATCATAATCTTGTACGGCGGCCATCTTGGATTTGAAAAATGATCACATAATCGTATTCAGCACCCTCGAGAACCTCGGATACGATACCCATAATGTAGTTATCATACTTTTGAGCGGCGGCCATCTTGGATTTTAAAACTGATAACAAAATCGTTCTCTGCAGCCTCGAGAACCTCTGATACGATACCCATAATGTAGTTATCATAATTTTGAGCGGCGACCATCTCGGATTTAAAAATGATCCCAAAATTGTTCTCTGCACCCTCGAGAACCTCTGATACGATACCCATAATGTAGTTATCATAATTTTGAGCGGCGGCCATCTCGGATTTAAATATGATCCCAAAATTGTTTTCTGCACCCTCTAGAACCTCGGACTCGATATCCATATTGCTGAAAACATTATTGTTTGCGGCAGCCCTCTTTGAATTCAAAAATGATCACAAAGTCGTTCTCAGCACCATCGAGAACCTCTGATACGATACCCATAATAAAGTTATCATGCTTTTAAGGGCCGGCCACCTTGGATTTGAAAAATGATCCCAAAATCGTTCTCTGCACCCTCGAAAACCTCTGATACGATACCCATAATGTAGTTACCATAATTTTGAGCGGCGGCCATCTCGGATTTAAATATGATCCCAAAATTGTTTTCTGCACCCTCTAGAACCTCGGACTCGATATCTATATTGCTGAAAACATTATTGTTTGCGGCAGCCCTCTTGGAATTCAAAAATGATCACAGAGTCGTTCTCAGCACCATCGAGAACCTCTGATACGATACCCATAATGTAGTTATCATACTTTTGAGCGGCGGCCATCTTGAATTTGAAAAATGATCACAAAATCGTTCTCTGCACCCTCGAGAACCTCGGATACGATACCCAAAATGTAGTTATCATAATTTTGAGCGGCGGCCAACTTGAATTTGAAAAATGATCACATAATCGTTCTCTGCACCCTCGAGAACCTCGGATACGATACCCAAAATGTAGTTATCATAATTTTGAGCGGCGGCCATCTTGAATTTCAAAAATGATCACCAAATCGTTCTCTGCACCCTCGAGAACCTCAGGTACGATACCCAAAATATAGTTATCATATTTTTGAGCGGCGGCCATCTTGGATTTCAAAAATAATCACAAAATTGTTCTCTGCACCCTCGAGAACCTCGGGCACGATATCCATATAGCTGAAAACATTATTGTTTGCGGCAGCCCTCTTGGAATTCAAAAATGATCACAAAGTCGTTCTCAGCACCATCGAGAACCTCTGATACGATACCCATAATGTAGTTATAATACTTTTGAGCGTCGACCATCTTGGATTTGTAAAATGATCAAAAAATCGTTCTGTCCACTCTCGAGAACCTCGGATACGAAACCCATAATGTAGTTATGTAGTTATCTTGTTACGGCGGCCATCTTGGATTTCAAAAATGATCACAAAATCGTTCTGTCCAATCTCGAGAACCTCCGATACGATACCCATGTTTTTGTGATCATAATCTTGCACGGTGGCCATCTTGGAAATGAAAAATGATCAGAAAATCGTTCTCAGCACCCGCGAGAACCTCGGATACGATACCCAAATTTTTGTGATCATAATCTTGTACGGCGGCCATCTTGGATTTGAAAAATGATCACATAATCGTATTCAGCACCCTCGAGAACCTCGGATACGATACCCATAATGTAGTTATCATACTTTTGAGCGGCGGCCATCTTGGATTTTAAAACTGATAACAAAATCGTTCTCTGCACCTTCGAGAACCTCTGATACGATACCCATTATGTAGTTATCATAATTTTGAGCGGCGACCATCTCGGATTTAAAAATGATCCCAAAATTGTTCTCTGCACCCTCGAGAACCTCTGATACGATACCCATAATGTAGTTATCATAATTTTGAGCGGCGGCCATCTCGGATTTAAATATGATCCCAAAATTGTTTTCTGCACCCTCGAGAACCTCGGACTCGATATCCATATTGCTGAAAACATTATTGTTTGCGGCAGCCCTCTTTGAATTCAAAAATGATCACAAAGTCGTTCTCAGCACCATCGAGAACCTCTGATACGATACCCATAATAAAGTTATCATGCTTTTAAGGGCCGGCCATCTTGGATTTGAAAAATGATCCCAAAATCGTTCTCTGCACCCTCGAGAACCTCTGATACGATACCCATAATGTAGTTACCATAATTTTGAGCGGCGGCCATCTCGGATTTAAATATGATCCCAAAATTGTTTTCTGCACCCTCTAGAACCTCGGACTCGATATCCATATTGCTGAAAACATTATTGTTTGCGGCAGCCCTCTTGGAATTCAAAAATGATCACAAAGTCGTTCTCAGCACCATCGAGAACCTCTGATACGATACCCATGATGTAGTTATCATATTTTTGAGCGGCGGCCATCTTGGATTTCAAAAATAATCACAAAATTGTTCTCTGCACCCTCGAGAACCTCGGGACGATATCCATATTGCTGAAAACATTATTGTTTGCGGCAGCCATCTTGGATTTGAAAAATGATCACAAAATCGTTCTCTGCACGCTCGAGAAACTCAGTTACGATACCCATAATGTAGTTATCATGCTTTTAAGGGCCGGCCATCTTGGATTTGAAAAATGATCCCAAAATCGTTCTCAGCACCCTCGAGAACCTCGGTTACGATACCCATAATGTAGTTATCATAATTTTGAGCGGCGGCCATCTCGGATTTAAATATGATCCCAAAATTGTTTTCTGCACCCTCTAGAACCTCGGACTCGATATCCATATTGCTGAAAACATTATTGTTTGCGGCAGCCCTCTTGGAATTCAAAAATGATCACAAAGTCGTTCTCAGCACCATCGAGAACCTCTGATACGATACCCATGATGTAGTTATCATACTTTTGAGCGGCGGCCATCTTGAATTTGAAAAATGATCACAAAATCGTTCTCTGCACCCTCGAGAACCTCGGATACGATACCAAAAATGTAGTTATCATAATTTTGAGCGGCGGCCAACTTGAATTTGAAAAATGATCACATAATCGTTCTCTGCACCCTCGAGAACCTCGGATACGATACCCAAAATGTAGTTATCATAATTTTGAGCGGCGGCCATCTTGAATTTCAAAAATGATCACCAAATCGTTCTCTGCACCCTCGAGAACCTCAGGTACGATACCCAAAATGTAGTTATCATATTTTTGAGCGGCGGCCATCTTGGATTTCAAAAATAATCACAAAATTGTTCTCTGCACCCTCGAGAACCTCGGGACGATATCCATATTGCTGAAAACATTATTGTTTGCAGCAGCCATCTTGGATTTGAAAAATGATCACAAAATCGTTCTCTGCACCCTCGAGAACCTCAGTTACGATACCCATAATGTAGTTATCATGCTTTTAAGGGCCGGCCATCTTGGATTTGAAAAATGATCCCAAAATCGTTCTCAGCACCCTCGAGAACCTCGGTTACGATACCCATAATGTAGTTATCATAATTATGAGCGGCGGCTATCTCGGATTTAAATATGATCCCAAAATTGTTTTCTGCACCCTCTAGAACCTCGGACTCGATATCCATATTGCTGAAAACATTATTGTTTGCGGCAGCCCTCTTGGAATTCAAAAATGATCACAAAGTCGTTCTCAGCACCATCGAGAACCTCTGATACGATACCCATAATGTAGTTATCATACTTTTGAGCGGCGGCCATCTTGAATTTGAAAAATGATCACAAAATCGTTCTCTGCACCCTCGAGAACCTCGGATACGATACCCATGATGTAGTTATCATATTTTTGAGCGGCGGCCATCTTGGATTTTAAAAATAATCACAAAATTGTTCTCTGCACCCTCGAGAACCTCGGGACGATATCCATATTGCTGAAAACATTATTGTTTGCGGCAGCCATCTTGGATTTGAAAAATGATCACAAAATCGTTCTCTGCACGCTCGAGAAACTCAGTTACGATACCCATAATGTAGTTATCATGCTTTTAAGGGCCGGCCATCTTGGATTTGAAAAATGATCCCAAAATCGTTCTCAGCACCCTCGAGAACCTCGGTTACGATACCCATAATGTAGTTATCATAATTTTGAGCGGCGGCCATCTCGGATTTAAATATGATCCCAAAATTGTTTTCTGCACCCTCTAGAACCTCGGACTCGATATCCATATTGCTGAAAACATTATTGTTTGCGGCAGCCCTCTTGGAATTCAAAAATGATCACAAAGTCGTTCTCAGCACCATCGAGAACCTCTGATACGATACCCATGATGTAGTTATCATATTTTTGAGCGGCGGCCATCTCGGATTTAAATATGATCCCAAAATTGTTTTCTGCACCCTCTAGAACCTCGGACTCGATATCTATATTGCTGAAAACATTATTGTTTGCGGCAGCCCTCTTGGAATTCAAAAATAATCACAAAGTCGTTCTCAGCACCATCGAGAACCTCTGATACGATACCCATAATGTAGTTATCATACTTTTGAGCGGCGGCCATCTTGAATTTGAAAAATGATCACAAAATCGTTCTCTGCACCCTCGAGAACTTCGGATACGATACCCAAAATGTAGTTATCATAATTTTGAGCGGCGGCCAACTTGAATTTGAAAAATGATCACATAATCGTTCTCTGCACCCTCGAGAACCTCGGATACGATATCCAAAATGTAGTTATCATAATTTTGAGCGGCGGCCATCTTGAATTTCAAAAATGATCACCAAATCGTTCTCTGCACCCTCGAGAACCTCAGTTTCGATACCCAAAATATAGTTATCATATTTTTGAGCGGCGGCCATCTTGGATTTCAAAAATAATTACAAAATTGTTCTCTGCACCCTCGAGAACCTCGGGCACGATATCCATATAGCTGAAAACATTATTGTTTGCGGCAGCCCTCTTGGAATTCAAAAATGATCACAAAGTCGTTCTCAGCACCATCGAGAACCTCTGATACGATACCCATAATGTAGTTATAATACTTTTGAGCGTCGACCATCTTGGATTTGTAAAATGATCAAAAAATCGTTCTTTCCACTCTCGAGAACCTCGGATACGATACCCATATTTTTGTGATCATAATCTTGCACGGCGGCCATCTTGGAAATGAAAAATGATCAGAAAATCGTTCTCAGCACCCGCGAGAACCTCGGATACGATACCCAAATTTTTGTGATCATAATCTTGTACGGCGGCCATCTTGGATTTGAAAAATGATCACATAATCGTATTCAGCACCCTCGAGAACCTCGGATACGATACCCATAATGTAGTTATCATACTTTTGAGCGGCGGCCATCTTGGATTTTAAAACTGATAACAAAATCGTTCTCTGCAGCCTCGAGAACCTCTGATACGATACCCATAATGTAGTTATCATAATTTTGAGCGGCGACCATCTCGGATTTAAAAATGATCCCAAAATTGTTCTCTGCACCCTCGAGAACCTCTGATACGATACCCATAATGTAGTTATCATAATTTTGAGCGGCGGCCATCTCGGATTTAAATATGATCCCAAAATTGTTTTCTGCACCCTCTAGAACCTCGGACTCGATATCCATATTGCTGAAAACATTATTGTTTGCGGCAGCCCTCTTTGAATTCAAAAATGATCACAAAGTCGTTCTCAGCACCATCGAGAACCTCTGATACGATACCCATAATAAAGTTATCATGCTTTTAAGGGCCGGCCACCTTGGATTTGAAAAATGATCCCAAAATCGTTCTCTGCACCCTCGAAAACCTCTGATACGATACCCATAATGTAGTTACCATAATTTTGAGCGGCGGCCATCTCGGATTTAAATATGATCCCAAAATTGTTTTCTGCACCCTCTAGAACCTCGGACTCGATATCTATATTGCTGAAAACATTATTGTTTGCGGCAGCCCTCTTGGAATTCAAAAATGATCACAGAGTCGTTCTCAGCACCATCGAGAACCTCTGATACGATACCCATAATGTAGTTATCATACTTTTGAGCGGCGGCCATCTTGAATTTGAAAAATGATCACAAAATCGTTCTCTGCACCCTCGAGAACCTCGGATACGATACCCAAAATGTAGTTATCATAATTTTGAGCGGCGGCCAACTTGAATTTGAAAAATGATCACATAATCGTTCTCTGCACCCTCGAGAACCTCGGATACGATACCCAAAATGTAGTTATCATAATTTTGAGCGGCGGCCATCTTGAATTTCAAAAATGATCACCAAATCGTTCTCTGCACCCTCGAGAACCTCAGGTACGATACCCAAAATATAGTTATCATATTTTTGAGCGGCGGCCATCTTGGATTTCAAAAATAATCACAAAATTGTTCTCTGCACCCTCGAGAACCTCGGGCACGATATCCATATAGCTGAAAACATTATTGTTTGCGGCAGCCCTCTTGGAATTCAAAAATGATCACAAAGTCGTTCTCAGCACCATCGAGAACCTCTGATACGATACCCATAATGTAGTTATAATACTTTTGAGCGTCGACCATCTTGGATTTGTAAAATGATCAAAAAATCGTTCTGTCCACTCTCGAGAACCTCGGATACGAAACCCATAATGTAGTTATGTAGTTATCTTGTTACGGCGGCCATCTTGGATTTCAAAAATGATCACAAAATCGTTCTGTCCAATCTCGAGAACCTCCGATACGATACCCATGTTTTTGTGATCATAATCTTGCACGGTGGCCATCTTGGAAATGAAAAATGATCAGAAAATCGTTCTCAGCACCCGCGAGAACCTCGGATACGATACCCAAATTTTTGTGATCATAATCTTGTACGGCGGCCATCTTGGATTTGAAAAATGATCACATAATCGTATTCAGCACCCTCGAGAACCTCGGATACGATACCCATAATGTAGTTATCATACTTTTGAGCGGCGGCCATCTTGGATTTTAAAACTGATAACAAAATCGTTCTCTGCACCTTCGAGAACCTCTGATACGATACCCATTATGTAGTTATCATAATTTTGAGCGGCGACCATCTCGGATTTAAAAATGATCCCAAAATTGTTCTCTGCACCCTCGAGAACCTCTGATACGATACCCATAATGTAGTTATCATAATTTTGAGCGGCGGCCATCTCGGATTTAAATATGATCCCAAAATTGTTTTCTGCACCCTCTAGAACCTCGGACTCGATATCCATATTGCTGAAAACATTATTGTTTGCGGCAGCCCTCTTTGAATTCAAAAATGATCACAAAGTCGTTCTCAGCACCATCGAGAACCTCTGATACGATACCCATAATAAAGTTATCATGCTTTTAAGGGCCGGCCATCTTGGATTTGAAAAATGATCCCAAAATCGTTCTCTGCACCCTCGAGAACCTCTGATACGATACCCATAATGTAGTTACCATAATTTTGAGCGGCGGCCATCTCGGATTTAAATATGATCCCAAAATTGTTTTCTGCACCCTCTAGAACCTCGGACTCGATATCCATATTGCTGAAAACATTATTGTTTGCGGCAGCCCTCTTGGAATTCAAAAATGATCACAAAGTCGTTCTCAGCACCATCGAGAACCTCTGATACGATACCCATGATGTAGTTATCATATTTTTGAGCGGCGGCCATCTTGGATTTCAAAAATAATCACAAAATTGTTCTCTGCACCCTCGAGAACCTCGGGACGATATCCATATTGCTGAAAACATTATTGTTTGCGGCAGCCATCTTGGATTTGAAAAATGATCACAAAATCGTTCTCTGCACGCTCGAGAAACTCAGTTACGATACCCATAATGTAGTTATCATGCTTTTAAGGGCCGGCCATCTTGGATTTGAAAAATGATCCCAAAATCGTTCTCAGCACCCTCGAGAACCTCGGTTACGATACCCATAATGTAGTTATCATAATTTTGAGCGGCGGCCATCTCGGATTTAAATATGATCCCAAAATTGTTTTCTGCACCCTCTAGAACCTCGGACTCGATATCCATATTGCTGAAAACATTATTGTTTGCGGCAGCCCTCTTGGAATTCAAAAATGATCACAAAGTCGTTCTCAGCACCATCGAGAACCTCTGATACGATACCCATGATGTAGTTATCATATTTTTGAGCGGCGGCCATCTTGGATTTCAAAAATAATCACAAAATTGTTCTCTGCACCCTCGAGAACCTCGGGACGATATCCATATTGCTGAAAACATTATTGTTTGCGGCAGCCATCTTGGATTTGAAAAATGATCACAAAATCGTTCTCTGCACGCTCGAGAAACTCAGTTACGATACCCATAATGTAGTTATCATGCTTTTAAGGGCCGGCCATCTTGGATTTGAAAAATGATCCCAAAATCGTTCTCAGCACCCTCGAGAACCTCGGTTACGATACCCATAATGTAGTTATCATAATTTTGAGCGGCGGCCATCTCGGATTTAAATATGATCCCAAAATTGTTTTCTGCACCCTCTAGAACCTCGGACTCGATATCCATATTGCTGAAAACATTATTGTTTGCGGCAGCCCTCTTGGAATTCAAAAATGATCACAAAGTCGTTCTCAGCACCATCGAGAACCTCTGATACGATACCCATGATGTAGTTATCATACTTTTGAGCGGCGGCCATCTTGAATTTGAAAAATGATCACAAAATCGTTCTCTGCACCCTCGAGAACCTCGGATACGATACCAAAAATGTAGTTATCATAATTTTGAGCGGCGGCCAACTTGAATTTGAAAAATGATCACATAATCGTTCTCTGCACCCTCAAGAACCTCGGATACGATACCCAAAATGTAGTTATCATAATTTTGAGCGGCGGCCATCTTGAATTTCAAAAATGATCACCAAATCGTTCTCTGCACCCTCGAGAACCTCAGGTACGATACCCAAAATGTAGTTATCATATTTTTGAGCGGCGGCCATCTTGGATTTCAAAAATAATCACAAAATTGTTCTCTGCACCCTCGAGAACCTCGGGACGATATCCATATTGCTGAAAACATTATTGTTTGCAGCAGCCATCTTGGATTTGAAAAATGATCACAAAATCGTTCTCTGCACCCTCGAGAACCTCAGTTACGATACCCATAATGTAGTTATCATGCTTTTAAGGGCCGGCCATCTTGGATTTGAAAAATGATCCCAAAATCGTTCTCAGCACCCTCGAGAACCTCGGTTACGATACCCATAATGTAGTTATCATAATTATGAGCGGCGGCCATCTCGGATTTAAATATGATCCCAAAATTGTTTTCTGCACCCTCTAGAACCTCGGACTCGATATCCATATTGCTGAAAACATTATTGTTTGCGGCAGCCCTCTTGGAATTCAAAAATGATCACAAAGTCGTTCTCAGCACCATCGAGAACCTCTGATACGATACCCATAATGTAGTTATCATACTTTTGAGCGGCGGCCATCTTGAATTTGAAAAATGATCACAAAATCGTTCTCTGCACCCTCGAGAACCTCGGATACGATACCCAAAATGTAGTTATCATAATTTTGAGCGGCGGCCAACTTGAATTTGAAAAATGATCACATAATCGTTCTCTGCACCCTCGACAACCTCGGATACGATACCCAAAATGTAGTTATCATAATTTTGAGCGGCGGCCATATTGAATTTCAAAAATGATCACCAAATCGTTCTCTGCACCCTCGAGAACCTCAGGTACGATACCCATAATGTAGTTATCATAATTTTGAGCGGCGGCCATCTCGGATTTAAATATGATCCCAAAATTGTTTTCTGCACCCTCTAGAACCTCGGACTCGATATCTATATTGCTGAAAACATTATTGTTTGCGGCAGCCCTCTTGGAATTCAAAAATGATCACAAAGTCGTTCTCAGCACCATCGAGAACCTCTGATACGATACCCATAATGTAGTTATCATACTTTTGAGCGGCGGCCATCTTGAATTTCAAAAATGATCACAAAATCGTTCTCTGCACCCTCGAGAACCTCGGATACGATACCCAAAATGTAGTTATCATAATTTTGAGCGGCGGCCAACTTGAATTTGAAAAATGGTCACATAATCGTTCTCTGCACCCTCGAGAACCTCGGATACGATACCCAAAATGTAGTTATCATAATTTTGAGCGGCGGCCATCTTGAATTTCAAAAATGATCACCAAATCGTTCTCTGCACCCTCGAGAACCTCAGTTTCGATACCCAAAATATAGTTATCATATTTTTGAGCGGCGGCCATCTTGGATTTCAAAAATAATCACAAAATTGTTCTCTGCACCCTCGAGAACCTCGGGCACGATATCCATATAGCTGAAAACATTATTGTTTGCGGCAGCCCTCTTGGAATTCAAAAATGATCATAAAGTCGTTCTCAGCACCATCGAGAACCTCTGATACGATACCCATAATGTAGTTATAATACTTTTGAGCGTCGACCATCTTGGATTTGTAAAATGATCAAAAAATCGTTCTGTCCACTCTCGAGAACCTCGGATACGATACCCATATTTTTGTGATCATAATCTTGCACGGCGGCCATCTTGGAAATGAAAAATGATCAGAAAATCGTTCTCAGCACCCGCGAGAACCTCGGATACGATACCCAAATTTTT
Organism: Leptidea sinapis; assembly: GCF_905404315.1. Lineage (NCBI taxonomy): Eukaryota > Metazoa > Arthropoda > Insecta > Lepidoptera > Pieridae > Leptidea > Leptidea sinapis. Next base: position 9,418,590 of record NC_066305.1, on the reverse strand, counting down.
GTGATCATAATCTTGTACGGCGGCCATCTTGGATTTGAAAAATGATCACATAATCGTATTCAGCACCCTCGAGAACCTCGGATACGATACCCATAATGTAGTTATCATACTTTTGAGCGGCGGCCATCTTGGATTTTAAAACTGATAACAAAATCGTTCTCTGCAGCCTCGAGAACCTCTGATACGATACCCATAATGTAGTTATCATAATTTTGAGCGGCGATCATCTCGGATTTAAAAATGATCCCAAAATTGTTCTCTGCACCCTCGAGAACCTCTGATACGATACCCATAATGTAGTTATCATAATTTTGAGCGGCGGCCATCTCGGATTTAAATATGATCCCAAAATTGTTTTCTGCACCCTCTAGAACCTCGGACTCGATATCCATATTGCTGAAAACATTATTGTTTGCGGCAGCCCTCTTTGAATTAAAAAATGATCACAAAGTCGTTCTCAGCACCATCGAGAACCTCTGATACGATACCCATAATAAAGTTATCATGCTTTTAAGGGCCGGCCATCTTGGATTTGAAAAATGATCCCAAAATCGTTCTCTGCACCCTCGAGAACCTCTGATACGATACCCATAATGTAGTTACCATAATTTTGAGCGGCGGCCATCTCGGATTTAAATATGATCCCAAAATTGTTTTCCGCACCCTCTAGAACCTAGGACTCGATATCTATATTGCTGAAAACATTATTGTTTGCGGCAGCCCTCTTGGAATTCAAAAATGATCACAAAGTCGTTCTCAGCACCATCGAGAACCTCTGATACGATACCCATAATGTAGTTATCATACTTTTGAGCGGCGGCCATCTTGAATTTGAAAAATGATCACAAAATCGTTCTCTGCACCCTCGAGAACCTCGGATACGATACCCAAAATGTAGTTATCATAATTTTGAGCGGCGGCCAACTTGAATTTGAAAAATGATCACATAATCGTTCTCTGCACCCTCGAGAACCTCGGATACGATACCCAAAATGTAGTTATCATAATTTTGAGCGGCGGCCATCTTGAATTTCAAAAATTATCACCAAATCGTTCTCTGCACCCTCGAGAACCTCAGGTACGATACCCAAAATATAGTTATCATATTTTTGAGCGGCGGCCATCTTGGATTTCAAAAATAGTCACAAAATTGTTCTCAGCACCATCGAGAACCTCTGATACGATACCCATAATGTAGTTATCATACTTTTGAGCGGCGGCCATCTTGAATTTGAAAAATGATCACAAAATCGTTCTCTGCACCCTCGAGAACCTCGGATACGATACCCAAAATGTAGTTATCATAATTTTGAGCGGCGGCCAACTTGAATTTGAAAAATGGTCACATAATCGTTCTCTGCACCCTCGAGAACCTCGGATACGATACCCAAAATGTAGTTATCATAATTTTGAGCGGCGGCCATCTTGAATTTCAAAAATGATCACCAAATCGTTCTCTGCACCCTCGAGAACCTCAGTTTCGATACCCAAAATATAGTTATCATATTTTTGAGCGGCGGCCATCTTGGATTTCAAAAATAATCACAAAATTGTTCTCTGCACCCTCGAGAACCTCGGGCACGATATCCATATAGCTGAAAACATTATTGTTTGCGGCAGCCCTCTTGGAATTCAAAAATGATCACAAAGTCGTTCTCAGCACCATCGAGAACCTCTGATACGATACCCATAATGTAGTTATAATACTTTTGAGCGTCGACCATCTTGGATTTGTAAAATGATCAAAAAATCGTTCTGTCCACTCTCGAGAACCTCGGATACGACACCCATATTTTTGTGATCATAATCTTGCACGGCGGCCATCTTGGAAATGAAAAATGATCAGAAAATCGTTCTCAGCACCCGCGAGAACCTCGGATACGATACCCAAATTTTTGTGATCATAATCTTGTACGGCGGCCATCTTGGATTTGAAAAATGATCACATAATCGTATTCAGCACCCTCGAGAACCTCGGATACGATACCCATAATGTAGTTATCATACTTTTGAGCGGCGGCCATCTTGGATTTTAAAACTGATAACAAAATCGTTCTCTGCAGCCTCGAGAACCTCTGATACGATACCCATAATGTAGTTATCATAATTTTGAGCGGCGATCATCTCGGATTTAAAAATGATCCCAAAATTGTTCTCTGCACCCTCGAGAACCTCTGATACGATACCCATAATGTAGTTATCATAATTTTGAGCGGCGGCCATCTCGGATTTAAATATGATCCCAAAATTGTTTTCTGCACCCTCTAGAACCTCGGACTCGATATCCATATTGCTGAAAACATTATTGTTTGCGGCAGCCCTCTTTGAATTAAAAAATGATCACAAAGTCGTTCTCAGCACCATCGAGAACCTCTGATACGATACCCATAATAAAGTTATCATGCTTTTAAGGGCCGGCCATCTTGGATTTGAAAAATGATCCCAAAATCGTTCTCTGCACCCTCGAGAACCTCTGATACGATACCCATAATGTAGTTACCATAATTTTGAGCGGCGGCCATCTCGGATTTAAATATGATCCCAAAATTGTTTTCTGCACCCTCTAGAACCTCGGACTCGATATCTATATTGCTGAAAACATTATTGTTTGCGGCAGCCCTCTTGGAATTCAAAAATGATCACAAAGTCGTTCTCAGCACCATCGAGAACCTCTGATACGATACCCATAATGTAGTTATCATACTTTTGAGCGGCGGCCATCTTGAATTTGAAAAATGATCACAAAATCGTTCTCTGCACCCTCAAGAACCTCGGATACGATACCCAAAATGTAGTTATCATAATTTTGAGCGGCGGCCAACTTGAATTTGAAAAATGATCACATAATCGTTCTTTGCACCCTCGAGAACCTCGGATACGATACCCAAAATGTAGTTATCATAATTTTGAGCGGCGGCCATCTTGAATTTCAAAAATTATCACCAAATCGTTCTCTGCACCCTCGAGAACCTCAGGTACGATACCCAAAATATAGTTATCATATTTTTGAGCGGCGGCCATCTTGGATTTCAAAAATAATCACAAAATTGTTCTCTGCACCCTCGAGAACCTCGGGCACGATATCCATATAGCTGATAACATTATTGTTTGCGGCAGCCCTCTTGGAATTCAAAAATGATCACAAAGTCGTTCTCAGCACCATCGAGAACCTCTGATACGATACCCATAATGTAGTTATAATACTTTTGAGCGTCGACCATCTTGGATTTGTAAAATGATCAAAAAATCGTTCTGTCCACTCTCGAGAACCTCGGATACGAAACCCATAATGTAGTTATGTAGTTATCTTGTTACGGCGGCCATCTTGGATTTCAAAAATGATCACAAAATCGTTCTGTCCAATCTCGAGAACCTCCGATACGATACCCATAATGTAGTTATCATAATTTTGAGCGGCGGCCATCTCGGATTTAAATATGATCCCAAAATTGTTTTCTGCACCCTCTAGAACCTCGGACTCGATATCTATATTGCTGAAAACATTATTGTTTGCGGCAGCCCTCTTGGAATTCAAAAATAATCACAAAGTCGTTCTCAGCACCATCGAGAACCTCTGATACGATACCCATAATGTAGTTATCATACTTTTGAGCGGCGGCCATCTTGAATTTGAAAAATGATCACAAAATCGTTCTCTGCACCCTCGAGAACTTCGGATACGATACCCAAAATGTAGTTATCATAATTTTGAGCGGCGGCCAACTTGAATTTGAAAAATGATCACATAATCGTTCTCTGCACCCTCGAGAACCTCGGATACGATATCCAAAATGTAGTTATCATAATTTTGAGCGGCGGCCATCTTGAATTTCAAAAATGATCACCAAATCGTTCTCTGCACCCTCGAGAACCTCAGTTTCGATACCCAAAATATAGTTATCATATTTTTGAGCGGCGGCCATCTTGGATTTCAAAAATAATTACAAAATTGTTCTCTGCACCCTCGAGAACCTCGGGCACGATATCCATATAGCTGAAAACATTATTGTTTGCGGCAGCCCTCTTGGAATTCAAAAATGATCACAAAGTCGTTCTCAGCACCATCGAGAACCTCTGATACGATACCCATAATGTAGTTATAATACTTTTGAGCGTCGACCATCTTGGATTTGTAAAATGATCAAAAAATCGTTCTGTCCACTCTCGAGAACCTCGGATACGATACCCATATTTTTGTGATCATAATCTTGCACGGCGGCCATCTTGGAAATGAAAAATGATCAGAAAATCGTTCTCAGCACCCGCGAGAACCTCGGATACGATACCCAAATTTTTGTGATCATAATCTTGTACGGCGGCCATCTTGGATTTGAAAAATGATCACATAATCGTATTCAGCACCCTCGAGAACCTCGGATACGATACCCATAATGTAGTTATCATACTTTTGAGCGGCGGCCATCTTGGATTTTAAAACTGATAACAAAATCGTTCTCTGCAGCCTCGAGAACCTCTGATACGATACCCATAATGTAGTTATCATAATTTTGAGCGGCGGCCATCTCGGATTTAAAAATGATCCCAAAATTGTTCTCTGCACCCTCGAGAACCTCTGATACGATACCCATAATGTAGTTATCATAATTTTGAGCGGCGGCCATCTCGGATTTAAATATGATCCCAAAATTGTTTTCTGCACCCTCTAGAACCTCGGACTCGATATCCATATTGCTGAAAACATTATTGTTTGCGGCAGCCCTCTTTGAATTCAAAAATGATCACAAAGTCGTTCTCAGCACCATCGAGAACCTCTGATACGATACCCATAATAAAGTTATCATGCTTTTAAGGGCCGGCCACCTTGGATTTGAAAAATGATCCCAAAATCGTTCTCTGCACCCTCGAAAACCTCTGATACGATACCCATAATGTAGTTACCATAATTTTGAGCGGCGGCCATCTCGGATTTAAATATGATCCCAAAATTGTTTTCTGCACCCTCTAGAACCTCGGACTCGATATCTATATTGCTGAAAACATTATTGTTTGCGGCAGCCCTCTTGGAATTCAAAAATGATCACAGAGTCGTTCTCAGCACCATCGAGAACCTCTGATACGATACCCATAATAAAGTTATCATGCTTTTAAGGGCCGGCCACCTTGGATTTGAAAAATGATCCCAAAATCGTTCTCTGCACCCTCGAAAACCTCTGATACGATACCCATAATGTAGTTACCATAATTTTGAGCGGCGGCCATCTCGGATTTAAATATGATCCCAAAATTGTTTTCTGCACCCTCTAGAACCTCGGACTCGATATCCATATTGCTGAAAACATTATTGTTTGCGGCAGCCCTCTTTGAATTCAAAAATGATCACAAAGTCGTTCTCAGCACCATCGAGAACCTCTGATACGATACCCATAATAAAGTTATCATGCTTTTAAGGGCCGGCCACCTTGGATTTGAAAAATGATCCCAAAATCGTTCTCTGCACCCTCGAAAACCTCTGATACGATACCCATAATGTAGTTACCATAATTTTGAGCGGCGGCCATCTCGGATTTAAATATGATCCCAAAATTGTTTTCTGCACCCTCTAGAACCTCGGACTCGATATCTATATTGCTGAAAACATTATTGTTTGCGGCAGCCCTCTTGGAATTCAAAAATGATCACAGAGTCGTTCTCAGCACCATCGAGAACCTCTGATACGATACCCATAATGTAGTTATCATACTTTTGAGCGGCGGCCATCTTGAATTTGAAAAATGATCACAAAATCGTTCTCTGCACCCTCGAGAACCTCGGATACGATACCCAAAATGTAGTTATCATAATTTTGAGCGGCGGCCAACTTGAATTTGAAAAATGATCACATAATCGTTCTCTGCACCCTCGAGAACCTCGGATACGATACCCAAAATGTAGTTATCATAATTTTGAGCGGCGGCCATCTTGAATTTCAAAAATGATCACCAAATCGTTCTCTGCACCCTCGAGAACCTCAGGTACGATACCCAAAATATAGTTATCATATTTTTGAGCGGCGGCCATCTTGGATTTCAAAAATAATCACAAAATTGTTCTCTGCACCCTCGAGAACCTCGGGCACGATATCCATATAGCTGAAAACATTATTGTTTGCGGCAGCCCTCTTGGAATTCAAAAATGATCACAAAGTCGTTCTCAGCACCATCGAGAACCTCTGATACGATACCCATAATGTAGTTATAAAACTTTTGAGCGTCGACCATCTTGGATTTGTAAAATGATCAAAAAATCGTTCTGTCCACTCTCGAGAACCTCGGATACGAAACCCATAATGTAGTTATGTAGTTATCTTGTTACGGCGGCCATCTTGGATTTCAAAAATGATCACAAAATCGTTCTGTCCAATCTCGAGAACCTCCGATACGATACCCATGTTTTTGTGATCATAATCTTGCACGGTGGCCATCTTGGAAATGAAAAATGATCAGAAAATCGTTCTCAGCACCCGCGAGAACCTCGGATACGATACCCAAATTTTTGTGATCATAATCTTGTACGGCGGCCATCTTGGATTTGAAAAATGATCACATAATCGTATTCAGCACCCTCGAGAACCTCGGATACGATACCCATAATGTAGTTATCATACTTTTGAGCGGCGGCCATCTTGGATTTTAAAACTGATAACAAAATCATTCTCTGCACCTTCGAGAACCTCTGATACGATACCCATTATGTAGTTATCATAATTTTGAGCGGCGACCATCTCGGATTTAAAAATGATCCCAAAATTGTTCTCTGCACCCTCGAGAACCTCTGATACGATACCCATAATGTAGTTATCATAATTTTGAGCGGCGGCCATCTCGGATTTAAATATGATCCCAAAATTGTTTTCTGCACCCTCTAGAACCTCGGACTCGATATCCATATTGCTGAAAACATTATTGTTTGCGGCAGCCCTCTTTGAATTAAAAAATGATCACAAAGTCGTTCTCAGCACCATCGAGAACCTCTGATACGATACCCATAATAAAGTTATCATGCTTTTAAGGGCCGGCCATCTTGGATTTGAAAAATGATCCCAAAATCGTTCTCTGCACCCTCGAGAACCTCTGATACGATACCCATAATGTAGTTACCATAATTTTGAGCGGCGGCCATCTCGGATTTAAATATGATCCCAAAATTGTTTTCTGCACCCTCTAGAACCTCGGACTCGATATCCATATTGCTGAAAACATTATTGTTTGCGGCAGCCCTCTTGGAATTCAAAAATGATCACAAAGTCGTTCTCAGCACCATCGAGAACCTCTGATACGATACCCATGATGTAGTTATCATATTTTTGAGCGGCGGCCATCTTGGATTTCAAAAATAATCACAAAATTGTTCTATGCACCCTCGAGAACCTCGGGACGATATCCATATTGCTGAAAACATTATTGTTTGCGGCAGCCATCTTGGATTTGAAAAATGATCACAAAATCGTTCTCTGCACGCTCGAGAAACTCAGTTACGATACCCATAATGTAGTTATCATGCTTTTAAGGGCCGGCCATCTTGGATTTGAAAAATGATCCCAAAATCGTTCTCAGCACCCTCGAGAACCTCGGTTACGATACCCATAATGTAGTTATCATAATTTTGAGCGGCGGCCATCTCGGATTTAAATATGATCCCAAAATTGTTTTCTGCACCCTCTAGAACCTCGGACTCGATTTCCATATTGCTGAAAACATTATTGTTTGCGGCAGCCCTCTTGGAATTCAAAAATGATCACAAAGTCGTTCTCAGCACCATCGAGAACCTCTGATACGATACCCATGATGTAGTTATCATACTTTTGAGCGGCGGCCATCTTGAATTTGAAAAATGATCACAAAATCGTTCTCTGCACCCTCGAGAACCTCGGATACGATACCAAAAATGTAGTTATCATAATTTTGAGCGGCGGCCAACTTGAATTTGAAAAATGATCACATAATCGTTCTCTGCACCCTCGAGAACCTCGGATACGATACCCAAAATGTAGTTATCATAATTTTGAGCGGAAGCCATCTTGAATTTCAAAAATGATCACCAAATCGTTCTCTGCACCCTCGAGAACCTCAGGTACGATACCCAAAATGTAGTTATCATGTTTTTGAGCGGCGGCCATCTTGGATTTCAAAAATAATCACAAAATTGTTCTCTGCACCCTCGAGAACCTCGGGACGATATCCATATTGCTGAAAACATTATTGTTTGCAGCAGCTATCTTGGATTTGAAAAATGATCACAAAATCGTTCTCTGCACCCTCGAGAACCTCAGTTACGATACCCATAATGTAGTTATCATGCTTTTAAGGGCCGGCCATCTTGGATTTGAAAAATGATCCCAAAATCGTTCTCAGCACCCTCGAGAACCTCGGTTACGATACCCATAATGTAGTTATCATAATTTTGAGCGGCGGCCATCTCGGATTTAAATATGATCCCAAAATTGTTTTCTGCACCCTCTAGAACCTCGGACTCGATATCCATATTGCTGAAAACATTATTGTTTGCGGCAGCCCTCTTGGAATTCAAAAATGATCACAAAGTCGTTCTCAGCACCATCGAGAACCTCTGATACGATACCCATAATGTAGTTATCATACTTTTGAGCGGCGGCCATCTTGAATTTGAAAAATGATCACAAAATCGTTCTCTGCACCCTCGAGAACCTCGGATACGATACCCAAAATGTAGTTATCATAATTTTGAGCGGCGGCCAACTTGAATTTGAAAAATGATCACATAATCGTTCTCTGCACCCTCGACAACCTCGGATACGATACCCAAAATGTAGTTATCATAATTTTGAGCGGCGGCCATATTGAATTTCAAAAATGATCACCAAATCGTTCTCTGCACCCTCGAGAACCTCAGGTACGATACCCAAAATGAAGTTATCATATTTTTGAGCGGCGGCCATCTTGGATTTCAAAAATAATCACAAAATTGTTCTCTGCACCCTCGAGAACTTCGGGCACGATATCCATATAGCTGAAAACATTATTGTTTGCGGCAGCCCTCTTGGAATTCAAAAATGATCACAAAGTCGTTCTCAGCACCATCGAGAACCTCTGATACGATACCCATAATGTAGTTATAATACTTTTGAGCGTCGACCATCTTGGATTTGTAAAATGATCAAAAAATCGTTCTGTCCACTCTCGAGAACCTCGGATACGATACCCATATTTTGTGATCATAATCTTGCACGGCGGCCATCTTGGAAATGAAAAATGATCAGAAAATCGTTCTCAGCACCCGCGAGAACCTCGGATACGATACCCAAATTTTTGTGATCATAATCTTGTACGGCGGCCATCTTGGATTTGAAAAATGATCACATAATCGTATTCAGCACCCTCGAGAACCTCGGATACGATACCCATAATGTAGTTATCATACTTTTGAGCGGCGGCCATCTTGGATTTTAAAAATGATAACAAAATCGTTCTCTGCACCCTCGAGAACCTCTGATACGATACCCATAATGTAGTTATCATAATTTTGAGCGGCGACCATCTCGGATTGAAAAATGATCCCAAAATTGTTCTCTGCACCCTCGAGAACCTCGGATACGATACCCATAATGTAGTTATCATAATTTTGAGCGGCGGCCATCTCGGATTTAAATATGATCCCAAAATTGTTTTCTGCACCCTCTAGAACCTCGGACTCGATATCCATATTGCTGAAAACATTATTGTTTGCGGCAGCCCTCTTTGAATTCAAAAATGATCACAAAGTCGTTCTCAGCACCATCGAGAACCTCTGATACGATACCCATAATAAAGTTATCATGCTTTTAAGGGCCGGCCATCTTGGATTTGAAAAATGATCCCAAAATCGTTCTCTGCACCCTCGAGAACCTCTGATACGATACCCATAATGTAGTTACCATAATTTTGAGCGGCGGCCATCTCGGATTTAAATATGATCCCAAAATTGTTTTCTGCACCCTCTAGAACCTCGGACTCGATATCTATATTGCTGAAAACATTATTGTTTGCGGCAGCCCTCTTGGAATTCAAAAATGATCACAAAGTCGTTCTCAGCACCATCGAGAACCTCTGATACGATACCCATAATGTAGTTATCATAATTTTGAGCGGCGGCCATCTTGAATTTCAAAAATGATCACCAAATCGTTCTCTGCACCCTCGAGAACCTCAGGTACGATACCCAAAATGTAGTTATCATATTTTTGAGCGGCGGCCATCTTGGATTTCAAAAATAATCACAAAATTGTTCTCTGCACCCTCGATAAACTCGGGCACGATATCCATATAGCTGAAAACATTATTGTTTGCGGCAGCCCTCTTGGAATTCAAAAATGATCACAAAGTCGTTCTCAGCACCATCGAGAACCTCTGATACGATACCCATAATGTAGTTATAATACTTTTGAGCGTCGACCATCTTGGATTTGTAAAATGATCAAAAAATCGTTCTGTCCACTCTCGAGAACCTCGGATACGATACCCATATTTTGTGATCATAATCTTGCACGGCGGCCATCTTAGAAATGAAAAATGATCAGAAAATCGTTCTCAGCACCCGCGAGAACCTCGGATACGATACCCAAATTTTTGTGATCATAATCTTGTACGGCGGCCATCTTGGATTTGAAAAATGATCACATAATCGTATTCAGCACCCTCGAGAACCTCGGATACGATACCCATAATGTAGTTATCATACTTTTGAGCGGCGGCCATCTTGGATTTTAAAACTGATAACAAAATCGTTCTCTGCACCCTCGAGAACCTCTGATACGATACCCATAATGTAGTTATCATAATTTTGAGCGGCGACCATCTCGGATTGAAAAATGATCCCAAAATTGTTCTCTGCACCCTCGAGAACCTCTGATACGATACCCATAATGTAGTTATCATAATTTTGAGCGGCGGCCATCTCGGATTTAAATATGATCCCAAAATTGTTTTCTGCACCCTCTAGAACCTCGGACTCGATATCCATATTGCTGAAAACATTATTGTTTGCGGCAGCCCTCTTTGAATTCAAAAATGATCACAAAGTCGTTCTCAGCACCATCGAGAACCTCTGATACGATACCCATAATAAAGTTATCATGCTTTTAAGGGCCGGCCATCTTGGATTTGAAAAATGATCCCAAAATCGTTCTCTGCACCCTCGAGAACCTCTGATACGATACCCATAATGTAGTTACCATAATTTTGAGCGGCGGCCATCTCGGATTTAAATATGATCCCAAAATTGTTTTCTGCACCCTCTAGAACCTCGGACTCGATATCTATATTGCTGAAAACATTATTGTTTGCGGCAGCCATCTTGGAATTCAAAAATGATCACAAAGTCGTTCTCAGCACCATCGAGAACCTCTGATACGATACCCATAATGTAGTTATCATACTTTTGAGCGGCGGCCATCTTGAATTTGAAAAATGATCACAAAATCGTTCTCTGCACCCTCGAGAACCTCTGATACGATACCCATAATGTAGTTATCATACTTTTGAGCGGCGGCCATCTTGAATTTGAAAAATGATCACAAAATCGTTCTCTGCACCCTCGAGAACCTCGGATACGATACCCAAAATGTAGTTATCATAATTTTGAGCGGCGGCCATCTTGGATTTTAAAAATGATCAAAAAATCGTTCTGTCCACTCTCGAGAACCTCGGATACGATACCCATATTTTTGTGATCATAATCTTGCACGGCGGCCATCTTGGAATTGAAAAATGATCAGAAAATCGTTCTCAGCACCCGCGAGAACCTCGGATACGATACCCAAATTTTTGTGATCATAATCTTGTACGGCGGCCATCTTGGATTTGAAAAATGATCACATAATCGTATTCAGCACCCTCGAGAACCTCGGATACGATACCCATAATGTAGTTATCATACTTTTGAGCGGCGGCCATCTTGGATTTTAAAACTGATAACAAAATCGTTCTCTGCACCTTCGAGAACCTCTGATACGATACCCATAATGTAGTTATCATACTTTTGAGCGGCGGCCATCTTGAATTTGAAAAATGATCACAAAATCGTTCTCTGCACCCTCGAGAACCTCGGATACGATACCCAAAATGTAGTTATCATAATTTTGAGCGGCGGCCATCTCGGATTTGTAAAATGATCAAAAAATCGTTCTGTCCACTCTCGAGAACCTCGGATACGATACCCATATTTTTGTGATCATTATCTTGCACGGTGGCCATCTTGGAAATGAAAAATGATCAGAAAATCGTTCTCAGCACCCGCGAGAACCTCGGATACGATACCCAAATTTTTGTGATCATAATCTTGTACGGCGGCCATCTTGGATTTGAAAAATGATCACATAATCGTATTCAGCACCCTCGAGAACCTCGGATACGATACCCATAATGTAGTTATCATACTTTTGAGCGGCGGCCATCTTGGATTTTAAAACTGATAACAAAATCGTTCTCTGCACCTTCGAGAACCTCTGATACGATACCCATTATGTAGTTATCATAATTTTGAGCGGCGACCATCTCGGATTTAAAAATGATCCCAAAATTGTTCTCTGCACCCTCGAGAACCTCTGATACGATACCCATAATGTAGTTATCATAATTTTGAGCGGCGGCCATCTCGGATTTAAATATGATCCCAAAATTGTTTTCTGCACCCTCTAGAACCTCGGACTCGATATCCATATTGCTGAAAACATTGTTGTTTGCGGCAGCCCTCTTTGAATTAAAAAATGATCACAAAGTCGTTCTCAGCACCATCGAGAACCTCTGATACGATACCCATAATAAAGTTATCATGCTTTTAAGGGCCGGCCATCTTGGATTTGAAAAATGATCCCAAAATCGTTCTCTGCACCCTCGAGAACCTCTGATACGATACCCATAATGTAGTTACCATAATTTTGAGCGGCGGCCATCTCGGATTTAAATATGATCCCAAAATTGTTTTCTGCACCCTCTAGAACCTCGGACTCGATATCCATATTGCTGAAAACATTATTGTTTGCGGCAGCCCTCTTGGAATTCAAAAATGATCACAAAGTCGTTCTCAGCACCATCGAGAACCTCTGATACGATACCCATGATGTAGTTATCATATTTTTGAGCGGCGGCCATCTTGGATTTCAAAAATAATCACAAAATTGTTCTCTGCACCCTCGAGAACCTCGGGACGATATCCATATTGCTGAAAACATTATTGTTTGCGGCAGCCATCTTGGATTTGAAAAATGATCACAAAATCGTTCTCTGCACCCTCGAGAAACTCAGTTACGATACCCATAATGTAGTTATCATGCTTTTAAGGGCCGGCCATCTTGGATTTGAAAAATGATCCCAAAATCGTTCTCAGCACCCTCGAGAACCTCGGTTACGATACCCATAATGTAGTTATCATAATTTTGAGCGGCGGCCATCTCGGATTTAAATATGATCCCAAAATTGTTTTCTGCACCCTCTAGAACCTCGGACTCGATATCCATATTGCTGAAAACATTATTGTTTGCGGCAGCCCTCTTGGAATTCAAAAATGATCACAAAGTCGTTCTCAGCACCATCGAGAACCTCTGATACGATACCCATGATGTAGTTATCATACTTTTGAGCGGCGGCCATCTTGAATTTGAAAAATGATCACAAAATCGTTCTCTGCACCCTCGAGAACCTCGGATACGATACCAAAAATGTAGTTATCATAATTTTGAGCGGCGGCCAACTTGAATTTGAAAAATGATCACATAATCGTTCTCTGCACCCTCGAGAACCTCGGATACGATACCCAAAATGTAGTTATCATAATTTTGAGCGGCGGCCATCTTGAATTTCAAAAATGATCACCAAATCGTTCTCTGCACCCTCGAGAACCTCAGGTACGATACCCAAAATGTAGTTATCATATTTTTGAGCGGCGGCCATCTTGGATTTCAAAAATAATCACAAAATTGTTCTCTGCACCCTCGAGAACCTCGGGACGATATCCATATTGCTGAAAACATTATTGTTTGCAGCAGCCATCTTGGATTTGAAAAATGATCACAAAATCGTTCTCTGCACCCTCGAGAACCTCAGTTACGATACCCATAATGTAGTTATCATGCTTTTAAGGGCCGGCCATCTTGGATTTGAAAAATGATCCCAAAATCGTTCTCAGCACCCTCGAGAACCTCGGTTACGATACCCATAATGTAGTTATCATAATTATGAGCGGCGGCCATCTCGGATTTAAATATGATCCCAAAATTGTTTTCTGCACCCTCTAGAACCTCGGACTCGATATCCATATTGCTGAAAACATTATTGTTTGCGGCAGCCCTCTTGGAATTCAAAAATGATCACAAAGTCGTTCTCAGCACCATCGAGAACCTCTGATACGATACCCATAATGTAGTTATCATACTTTTGAGCGGCGGCCATCTTGAATTTGAAAAATGATCACAAAATCGTTCTCTGCACCCTCGAGAACCTCGGATACGATACCCAAAATGTAGTTATCATAATTTTGAGCGGCGGCCAACTTGAATTTGAAAAATGATCACATAATCGTTCTCTGCACCCTCGACAACCTCGGATACGATACCCAAAATGTAGTTATCATAATTTTGAGCGGCGGCCATATTGAATTTCAAAAATGATCACCAAATCGTTCTCTGCACCCTCGAGAACCTCAGGTACGATACCCAAAATGTAGTTATCATATTTTTGAGCGGCGGCCATCTTGGATTTCAAAAATAATCACAAAATTGTTCTCTGCACCCTCGAGAACCTCGGGACGATATCCATATTGCTGAAAACATTATTGTTTGCAGCAGCCATCTTGGATTTGAAAAATGATCACAAAATCGTTCTCTGCACCCTCGAGAACCTCAGTTACGATACCCATAATGTAGTTATCATGCTTTTAAGGGCCGGCCATCTTGGATTTGAAAAATGATCCCAAAATCGTTCTCAGCACCCTCGAGAACCTCGGTTACGATACCCATAATGTAGTTATCATAATTATGAGCGGCGGCCATCTCGGATTTAAATATGATCCCAAAATTGTTTTCTGCACCCTCTAGAACCTCGGACTCGATATCCATATTGCTGAAAACATTATTGTTTGCGGCAGCCCTCTTGGAATTCATAAATGATCACAAAGTCGTTCTCAGCACCATCGAGAACCTCTGATACGATACCCATAATGTAGTTATAATACTTTTGAGCGTCGACCATCTTGGATTTGTAAAATGATCAAAAAATCGTTCTGTCCACTCTCGAGAACCTCGGATACGATACCCATATTTTGTGATCATAATCTTGCACGGCGGCCATCTTGGAAATGAAAAATGATCAGAAAATCGTTCTCAGCACCCGCGAGAACCTCGGATACGATACCCAAATTTTTGTGATCATAATCTTGTACGGCGGCCATCTTGGATTTGAAAAATGATCACATAATCGTATTCAGCACCCTCGAGAACCTCGGATACGATACCCATAATGTAGTTATCATACTTTTGAGCGGCGGCCATCTTGGATTTTAAAACTGATAACAAAATCGTTCTCTGCACCCTCGAGAACCTCTGATACGATACCCATAATGTAGTTATCATAATTTTGAGCGGCGACCATCTCGGATTGAAAAATGATCCCAAAATTGTTCTCTGCACCCTCGAGAACCTCTGATACGATACCCATAATGTAGTTATCATAATTTTGAGCGGCGGCCATCTCGGATTTAAATATGATCCCAAAATTGTTTTCTGCACCCTCTAGAACCTCGGACTCGATATCCATATTGCTGAAAACATTATTGTTTGCGGCAGCCCTCTTTGAATTCAAAAATGATCACAAAGTCGTTCTCAGCACCATCGAGAACCTCTGATACGATACCCATAATAAAGTTATCATGCTTTTAAGGGCCGGCCATCTTGGATTTGAAAAATGATCCCAAAATCGATCTCTGCACCCTCGAGAACCTCTGATACGATACCCATAATGTAGTTACCATAATTTTGAGCGGCGGCCATCTCGGATTTAAATATGATCCCAAAATTGTTTTCTGCACCCTCTAGAACCTCGGACTCGATATCTATATTGCTGAAAACATTATTGTTTGCGGCAGCCCTCTTGGAATTCAAAAATGATCACAAAGTCGTTCTCAGCACCATCGAGAACCTCTGATACGATACCCATAATGTAGTTATCATAATTTTGAGCGGCGGCCATCTTGAATTTCAAAAATGATCACCAAATCGTTCTCTGCACCCTCGAGAACCTCAGGTACGATACCCAAAATGTAGTTATCATATTTTTGAGCGGCGGCCATCTTGGATTTCAAAAATAATCACAAAATTGTTCTCTGCACCCTCGAGAACCTCGGGCACGATATCCATATAGCTGAAAACATTATTGTTTGCGGCAGCCCTCTTGGAATTCAAAAATGATCACAAAGTCGTTCTCAGCACCATCGAGAACCTCTGATACGATACCCATAATGTAGTTATAATACTTTTGAGCGTCGACCATCTTGGATTTGTAAAATGATCAAAAAATCGTTCTGTCCACTCTCGAGAACCTCGGATACGATACCCATATTTTGTGATCATAATCTTGCACGGCGGCCATCTTAGAAATGAAAAATGATCAGAAAATCGTTCTCAGCACCCGCGAGAACCTCGGATACGATACCCAAATTTTTGTGATCATAATCTTGTACGGCGGCCATCTTGGATTTGAAAAATGATCACATAATCGTATTCAGCACCCTCGAGAACCTCGGATACGATACCCATAATGTAGTTATCATACTTTTGAGCGGCGGCCATCTTGGATTTTAAAACTGATAACAAAATCGTTCTCTGCACCCTCGAGAACCTCTGATACGATACCCATAATGTAGTTATCATAATTTTGAGCGGCGACCATCTCGGATTGAAAAATGATCCCAAAATTGTTCTCTGCACCCTCGAGAACCTCTGATACGATACCCATAATGTAGTTATCATATTTTTGAGCGGCGGCCATCTCGGATTTAAATATGATCCCAAAATTGTTTTCTGCACCCTCTAGAACCTCGGACTCGATATCCATATTGCTGAAAACATTATTGTTTGCGGCAGCCCTCTTTGAATTCAAAAATGATCACAAAGTCGTTCTCAGCACCATCGAGAACCTCTGATACGATACCCATAATAAAGTTATCATGCTTTTAAGGGCCAGCCATCTTGGATTTGAAAAATGATCCCAAAATCGTTCTCTGCACCCTCGAGAACCTCTGATACGATACCCATAATGTAGTTACCATAATTTTGAGCGGCGGCCATCTCGGATTTAAATATGATCCCAAAATTGTTTTCTGCACCCTCTAGAACCTCGGACTCGATATCTATATTGCTGAAAACATTATTGTTTGCGGCAGCCATCTTGGAATTCAAAAATGATCACAAAGTCGTTCTCAGCACCATCGAGAACCTCTGATACGATACCCATAATGTAGTTATCATACTTTTGAGCGGCGGCCATCTTGAATTTGAAAAATGATCACAAAATCGTTCTCTGCACCCTCGAGAACCTCTGATACGATACCCATAATGTAGTTATCATACTTTTGAGCGGCGGCCATCTTGAATTTGAAAAATGATCACAAAATCGTTCTCTGCACTCTCTAGAACCTCGGATACGATACCCAAAATGTAGTTATCATAATTTTGAGCGGCGGCCATCTCGGATTTGTAAAATGATCAAAAAATCGTTCTGTCCACTCTCGAGAACCTCGGATACGATACCCATATTTTTGTGATCATAATCTTGCACGGCGGCCATCTTGGAATTGAAAAATGATCAGAAAATCGTTCTCAGCACCCGCGAGAACCTCGGATACGATACCAAAATTTTTGTGATCATAATCTTGTACGGCGGCCATCTTGGATTTGAAAAATGATCACATAATCGTATTCAGCACCCTCGAGAACCTCGGATACGATACCCATAATGTAGTTATCATACTTTTGAGCGGCGGCCATCTTGGAATTTAAAACTGATAACAAAATCGTTCTCTGCACCATCGAGAACCTCTGATACGATACCCATAATGTAGTTATCATAATTTTGAGCGGCGACCATCTCGGATTTAAAAATGATCCCAAAATTGTTCTCTGCACCCTCGAGAACCTCTGATACGATACCCATAATGTAGTTATCATAATTTTGAGCGGCGGCCATCTCGGATTTAAATATGATCCCAAAATTGTTTTCTGCACCCTCTAGAACCTCGGACTCGATATCCATATTGCTGAAAACATTATTGTTTGCGGCAGGCCTCTTTGAATTCAAAAATGATCACAAAGTCGTTCTCAGCACCATCGAGAACCTCTGATACGATACCCATAATGTAGTTATCATACTTTTGAGCGGCGGCCATCTTGAATTTGAAAAATGATCACATAATCTATCTCTGCACCCTCGAGAACCTCGGATACGATACCCAAAATGTAGTTATCATAATTTTGAGCGGCGGCCATCTTGAATTTCAAAAATGATCACCAAATCGTTCTCTGCACCCGCGAGAACCTCGGATACGATACCCAAATTTTTGTGATCATAATCTTGTACGGCAGCCATCTTGGATTTGAAAAATGATCACATAATCGTATTCAGCACCCTCGAGAACCTCGGATACGATACCCATAATGTAGTTATCATACTTTTGGGCGGCGGTCATCTTGGATTTTAAAACTGATAACAAAATCGTTCTCTGCACCCTCGAGAACCTCTGATACGATACCCATAATGTAGTTATCATAATTTTGAGCGGCGACCATCTCGGATTTAAAAATGATCCCAAAATTGTTCTCTGCACCCTCGAGAACCTCTGATACGATACCCATAATGTAGTTACCATAATTTTGAGCGGCGGCCATCTCGGATTTAAATATGATCCCAAAATTGTTTTCTGCACCCTCTAGAACCTCGGACTCGATATCTATATTGCTGAAAACATTATTGTTTGCGGCAGCCCTCTTGGAATTCAAAAATGATCACAAAGTCGTTCTCAGCACCATCGAGAACCTCTGATACGATACCCATAATGTAGTTATCATACTTTTGAGCGGCGGCCATCTTGAATTTGAAAAATGATCACAAAATCACGATACGATACCCATAATAAAGTTATCATGCTTTTAAGGGCCGGCCATCTTGGATTTGAAAAATGATCCCAAAATCGTTCTCTGCACCCTCGAGAACCTCTGATACGATACCCATAATGTAGTTACCATTATTTTGAGCGGCGGCCATCTCGGATTTAAATATGATCCCAAAATTGTTTTCTGCACCCTCTAGAACCTCGGACTCGATATCTATATTGCTGAAAACATTATTGTTTGCGGCAGCCCTCTTGGAATTCAAAAATGATCACAAAGTCGTTCTCAGCACCATCGAGAACCTCTGATACGATACCCATAATGTAGTTATCATACTTTTGAGCGGCGGCCATCTTGAATTTGAAAAATTATCACAAAATCGTTCTCTGCACCCTCGAGAACCTCGGATACGATACCCAAAATGTAGTTATCATAATTTTGAGCGGCGGCCAACTTGAATTTGAAAAATGATCACATAATCGTTCTCTGCACCCTCGAGAACCTCGGATACGATACCCAAAATGTAGTTATCATAATTTTGAGCGGCGGCCATCTTGAATTTCAAAAATGATCACCAAATCGTTCTCTGCACCCTCGAGAACCTCAGGTACGATACCCAAAATGTAGTTATCATATTTTTGAGCGGCGGCCATCTTGGATTTCAAAAATAATCACAAAATTGTTCTCTGCACCCTCGAGAACCTCGGGACGATATCCATAATGCTGAAAACATTATTGTTTGCGGCAGCCATCTTGGATTTTAAAAATGATCACAAAATCGTTCTCTGCACCCTCGAGAACCTCAGTTACGATACCCATAGTGTAGTTATCATGCTTTTAAGGGCCGGCCATCTTGGATTTGAAAAATGATCCCAAAATCGTTCTCAGCACCCTCGAGAACCTCGGTTACGATACCCATAATGTAGTTATCATAATTTTGAGCGGCGGCCATCTCGGATTTAAATATGATCCCAAAATTGTTTTCTGCACCCTCTAGAACCTCGGACTCGATATCCATATTGCTGAAAACATTATTGTTTGCGGCAGCCCTCTTGGAATTCAAAAATGATCACAAAGTCGTTCTCAGCACCATCGAGAACCTCTGATACGATACCCATAATGTAGTTATCATACTTTTGAGCGGCGGCCATCTTGAATTTGAAAAATGATCACAAAATCGTTCTCTGCACCCTCGAGAACCTCGGATACGATACCCAAAATGTAGTTATCATAATTTTGAGCGGCGGCCAACTTGAATTTGAAAAATGATCACATAATCGTTCTCTGCACCCTCGAGAACCTCGGATACGATACCCAAAATGTAGTTATCATAATTTTGAGCGGCGGCCATCTTGAATTTCAAAAATGATCACCAAATCGTTCTCTGCACCCGCGAGAACCTCAGGTACGATACCCAAAATGTAGTTATCATATTTTTGAGCGGCGGCCATCTTGGATTTCAAAAATAATCACAAAATTGTTCACTGCACCCTCGAGAACCTCGGGCACGATATCCATATAGCTGAAAACATTATTGTTTGCGGCAGCCCTCTTGGAATTCAAAAATGATCACAAAGTCGTTCTCAGCACCATCGAGAACCTCTGATACGATACCCATTATGTAGTTATAATACTTTTGAGCGTCGACCATCTTGGATTTGTAAAATGATCAAAAAATCGTTCTGTCCACTCTCGAGAACCTCTGATACGATACCCATATTTTGTGATCATAATCTTGCACGGCGGCCATCTTGGAAATGAAAAATGATCAGAAAATCGTTCTCAGCACCCGCGAGAACCTCGGATACGATACCCAAATTTTTGTGATCATAATCTTGTACGGCGGCCATCTTGGATTTGAAAAATGATCACATAATCGTATTCAGCACCCTCGAGAACCTCGGATACGATACCCATAATGTAGTTATCATACTTTTGAGCGGCGGCCATCTTGGATTTTAAAACTGATAACAAAATCGTTCTCTGCACCCTCGAGAACCTCTGATACGATACCCATAATGTAGTTATCATAATTATGAGCGGCGACCATCTCGGATTTAAAAATGATCCCAAAATTGTTCTCTGCACCCTCGAGAACCTCTGATTCGATACCCATAATGTAGTTATCATAATTTTGAGCGGCGGCCATCTCGGATTTAAATATGATCCCAAAATTGTTTTCTGCACCCTCTAGAACCTCGGACTCGATATCCATATTGCTGAAAACATTATTGTTTGCGGCAGCCCTCTTTGAATTCAAAAATGATCACAAAGTCGTTCTCAGCACCATCGAGAACCTCTGATACGATACCCATAATGTAGTTATCATACTTTTGAGCGGCGGCCATCTTGAATTTGAAAAATGATCACAAAATCGTTCTCTGCACCCTCGAGAACCTCGGATACGATACCCAAAATGTAGTTATCATAATTTTGAGCGGCGGCCATCTCGGATTTGTAAAATGATCAAAAAATCGTTCTGTCCACTCTCGAGAACCTCGGATACGATACCCATATTTTTGTGATCATAATCTTGCACGGCGGCCATCTTGGAATTGAAAAATGATCAGAAAATCGTTCTCAGCACCCGCGAGAACCTCGGATACGATACCCAAATTTTTGTGATCATAATCTTGTACGGCGGCCATCTTGGATTTGAAAAATGATCACATAATCGTATTCAGCACCCTCGAGAACCTCGGATACGATACCCATAATGTAGTTATCATACTTTTGAGCGGCGGCCATCTTGGATTTTAAAACTGATAACAAAATCGTTCTCTGCACCATCGAGAACCTCTGATACGATACCCATAATGTAGTTATCATAATTTTGAGCGGCGACCATCTCGGATTTAAAAATGATCCCAAAATTGTTCTCTGCACCCTCGAGAACCTCTGATACGATACCCATAATGTAGTTATCATAATTTTGAGCGGCGGCCATCTCGGATTTAAATATGATCCCAAAATTGTTTTCTGCACCCTCTAGAACCTCGGACTCGATATCCATATTGCTGAAAACATTATTGTTTGCGGCAGCCCTCTTTGAATTCAAAAATGATCACAAAGTCGTTCTCAGCACCATCGAGAACCTCTGATACGATACCCATAATAAAGTTATCATGCTTTTAAGGGCCGGCCATCTTGGATTTGAAAAATGATCCCAAAATCGTTCTCTGCACCCTCGAGAACCTCTGATACGATACCCATAATGTAGTTACCATAATTTTGAGCGGCGGCCATCTCGGATTTAAATATGATCCCAAAATTGTTTTCTGCACCCTCTAGAACCTCGGACTCGATATCTATATTGCTGAAAACATTATTGTTTGCGGCAGCCCTCTTGGAATTCAAAAATGATCACAAAGTCGTTCTCAGCACCCTCGAGAACCTCGGATACGATACCCAAAATGTAGTTATCATAATTTTGAGCGGCGGCCATCTTGAATTTCAAAAATGATCACCAAATCGTTCTCTGCACCCGCGAGAACCTCGGATACGATACCCAAATTTTTGTGATCATAATCTTGTACGGCAGCCATCTTGGATTTGAAAAATGATCACATAATCGTATTCAGCACCCTCGAGAACCTCGGATACGATACCCATAATGTAGTTATCATACTTTTGGGCGGCGGCCATCTTGGATTTTAAAACTGATAACAAAATCGTTCTCCGCACCCTCGAGAACCTCTGATACGATACCCATAATGTAGTTATCATAATTTTGAGCGGCGACCATCTCGGATTTAAAAATGATCCCAAAATTGTTCTCTGCACCCTCGAGAACCTCTGATACGATACCCATAATGTAGTTACCATAATTTTGAGCAGCGGCCATCTCGGATTTAAATATGATCCCAAAATTGTTTTCTGCACCCTCTAGAACCTCGGACTCGATATCTATATTGCTGAAAACATTATTGTTTGCGGCAGCCCTCTTGGAATTCAAAAATGATCACAAAGTCGTTCTCAGCACCATCGAGAACCTCTGATACGATACCCATAATGTAGTTATCATACTTTTGAGCGGCGGCCATCTTGAATTTGAAAAATGATCACAAAATCGTTCTCTGCACCCTCGAGAACCTCGGATACGATACCCAAAATGTAGTTATCATAATTTTGAGCGGCGGCCAACTTGAATTTGAAAAATGATCACACAATCGTTCTCTGCACCCTCGAGAACCTCGGATACGATACCCAAAATGTAGTTATCATAATTTTGAGCGGCAGCCATCTTGAATTTCAAAAATGATCACCAAATCGTTCTCTGCACCCGCGAGAACCTCGGATACGATACCCAAATTTTTGTGATCATAATCTTGTACGGCGGCCATCTTGGATTTGAAAAATGATCACATAATCGTATTCAGCACCCTCGAGAACCTCGGATACGATACCCATAATGTAGTTATCATACTTTTGAGCGGCGGCCATCTTGGATTTTAAAACTGATAACAAAATCGTTCTCTGCACCCTCGAGAACCTCTGATACGATACCCATAATGTAGTTATCATAATTTTGAGCGGCGGCCATCTCGGATTTAAATATGATCCCAAAATTGTTTTCTGCACCCTCTAGAACCTCGGACTCGATATCCATATTGCTGAAAACATTATTGTTTGCGGCAGCCCTCTTTGAATTCAAAAATGATCACAAAGTCGTTCTCAGCACCATCGAGAACCTCTGATACGATACCCATAATAAAGTTATCATGCTTTTAAGGGCCGGCCATCTTGGATTTGAAAAATGATCCCAAAATCGTTCTCTGCACCCTCGAGAACCTCTGATACGATACCCATAATGTAGTTACCATGATTTTGAGCGGCGGCCATCTCGGATTTAAATATGATCCCAAAATTGTTTTCTGCACCCTCTAGAACCTCGGACTCGATATCTATATTGCTGAAAACATTATTGTTTGCGGCAGCCCTCTTGGAATTCAAAAATGATCACAAAGTCGTTCTCAGCACCATCGAGAACCTCTGATACGATACCCATAATGTAGTTATCATACTTTTGAGCGGCGGCCATCTTGAATTTGAAAAATTATCACAAAATCGTTCTCTGCACCCTCGAGAACCTCGGATACGATACCCAAAATGTAGTTATCATAATTTTGAGCGGCGGCCAACTTGAATTTGAAAAATGATCACATAATCGTTCTCTGCACCCTCGAGAACCTCGGATACGATACCCAAAATGTAGTTATCATAATTTTGAGCGGCGGCCATCTTGAATTTCAAAAATGATCACCAAATCGTTCTCTGCACCCTCGAGAACCTCAGGTACGATACCCAAAATGTAGTTATCATATTTTTGAGCGGCGGCCATCTTGGATTTCAAAAATAATCACAAAATTGTTCTCTGCACCCTCGAGAACCTCGGGACGATATCCATATTGCTGAAAACATTATTGTTTGCGGCAGCCATCTTGGATTTTAAAAATGATCACAAAATCGTTCTCTGCACCCTCGAGAACCTCAGTTACGATACCCATAGTGTAGTTATCATGCTTTTAAGGGCCGGCCATCTTGGATTTGAAAAATGATCCCAAAATCGTTCTCAGCACCCTCGAGAACCTCGGTTACGATACCCATAATGTAGTTATCATAATTTTGAGCGGCGGCCATCTCGGATTTAAATATGATCCCAAAATTGTTTTCTGCACCCTCTAGAACCTCGGACTCGATATCCATATTGCTGAAAACATTATTGTTTGCGGCAGCCCTCTTGGAATTCAAAAATGATCACAAAGTCGTTCTCAGCACCCTCGAGAACCTCTGATACGATATCCATAATGTAGTTATCATACTTTTGAGCGGCGGCCATCTTGAATTTGAAAAATGATCACAAAATCGTTCTCTGCACCCTCGAGAACCTCGGATACGATACCCAAAATGTAGTTATCATAATTTTGAGCGGCGGCCAACTTGAATTTGAAAAATGATCACATAATCGTTCTCTGCACCCTCGAGAACCTCGGATACGATACCCAAAATGTAGTTATCATAATTTTGAGCGGCGGCCATCTTGAATTTCAAAAATGATCACCAAATCGTTCTCTGCACCCGCGAGAACCTCAGGTACGATACCCAAAATGTAGTTATCATATTTTTGAGCGGCGGCCATCTTGGATTTCAAAAATAATCACAAAATTGTTCACTGCACCCTCGAGAACCTCGGGCACGATATCCATATAGCTGAAAACATTATTGTTTGCGGCAGCCCTCTTGGAATTCAAAAATGATCACAAAGTCGTTCTCAGCACCATCGAGAACCTCTGATACGATACCCATTATGTAGTTATAATACTTTTGAGCGTCGACCATCTTGGATTTGTAAAATGATCAAAAAATCGTTCTGTCCACTCTCGAGAACCTCGGATACGATACCCATATTTTGTGATCATAATCTTGCACGGCGGCCATCTTGGAAATGAAAAATGATCAGAAAATCGTTCTCAGCACCCGCGAGAACCTCGGATACGATACCCAAATTTTTGTGATCATAATCTTGTACGGCGGCCATCTTGGATTTGAAAAATGATCACATAATCGTATTCAGCACCCTCGAGAACCTCGGATACGATACCCATAATGTAGTTATCATACTTTTGAGCGGCGGCCATCTTGGATTTTAAAACTGATAACAAAATCGTTCTCTGCACCCTCGAGAACCTCTGATACGATACCCATAATGTAGTTATCATAATTATGAGCGGCGACCATCTCGGATTTAAAAATGATCCCAAAATTGTTCTCTGCACCCTCGAGAACCTCTGATTCGATACCCATAATGTAGTTATCATAATTTTGAGCGGCGGCCATCTCGGATTTAAATATGATCCCAAAATTGTTTTCTGCACCCTCTAGAACCTCGGACTCGATATCCATATTGCTGAAAACATTATTGTTTGCGGCAGCCCTCTTTGAATTCAAAAATGATCACAAAGTCGTTCTCAGCACCATCGAGAACCTCTGATACGATACCCATAATAAAGTTATCATGCTTTTAAGGGCTGGCCATCTTGGATTTGAAAAACGATCCCAAAATCGTTCTCTGCACCCTCGAGAACCTCTGATACGATACCCATAATGTAGTTACCATAATATTGAGCGGCGGCCATCTCGGATTTAAATATGATCCCAAAATTGTTTTCTGCACCCTCTAGAACCTCGGACTCGATATCTATATTGCTGAAAACATTATTGTTTGCGGCAGCCCTCTTGGAATTCAAAAATGATCACAAAGTCGTTCTCAGCACCATCGAGAACCTCTGATACGATACCCATAATGTAGTTATCATAATTTTGAGCGGCGACCATCTCGGATTTAAAAATGATCCCAAAATTGTTCTCTGCACCCTCGAGAACCTCTGATACGATACCCATAATGTAGTTACCATAATTTTGAGCAGCGGCCATCTCGGATTTAAATATGATCCCAAAATTGTTTTCTGCACCCTCTAGAACCTCGGATACGATACCCAAAATGTAGTTATCATAATTTTGAGCGGCGGCCAACTTGAATTTGAAAAATGATCACATAATCGTTCTCTGCACCCTCGAGAACCTCGGATACGATACCCAAAATGTAGTTATCATAATTTTGAGCGGCGGCCATCTTGAATTTCAAAAATGATCACCAAATCGTTCTCTGCACCCTCGAGAACCTCAGGTACGATACCCAAAATGTAGTTATCATATTTTTGAGCGGCGGCTATCTTGGATTTCAAAAATAATCACAAAATTGTTCTCTGCACCCTCGAGAACCTCGGGCACGATATCCATATAGCTGAAAACATTATTGTTTGCGGCAGCCCTCTTGGAATTCAAAAATGATCAGAAAATCGTTCTCAGCACCCTCGAGAACCTCGGATACGAAACCCATATTTTTGTGATCATAATATTGTACGGCGGCCATCTTGGATTTGAAAAATGATCACGAAATCGTATTCAGCACCCTCGAGAACCTCTGATACGATACCCATAATGAAGTTATCAAAATTTTGAGCGGCGGCCATCTCGGATTTAAAAATGATCCCAAAATTCTTTTCTGCACCCTCGAGAACCTCGGACACGATATCAATATTGCTGAAAACATTATTATTTGCGGCAGCCCTCTTGGATTTCAAAAATGATCACAGAATTGTTCTCTGCACCCTCGAGAACCTCGGACACGATATCCATATTGCTAAAATCATAAATTTGTGCGGCGGCCATCTTGGATTTGATAAATGAACACCAAATCGTTCTCTGCACCCTCGAGAACCTCAGGTACGATATCCATATTGCTGAAATCATAATTTTGTGCGCCGGCCATCTTGGATATGAAAAATTATCACAAAATCGTTCTCTGCACCCTCGAGAACCTCGAAAACGATATCCATATTGCTGAAATCATACTTTTGAGCGGCAGCCATCCTGGATTTGAAAAATGATCACAAAATCGTTCTCTGCACCCTCGAGAAACTCGGATACGATACCCATAATGTAGTTATCATAATTTTGAGCGGCGGCCATCTTGGATTTCAAAAATAATCACCAAATCGTTCTCTGCACCCTCGAGAACCTCGAAAACGATATCCATATTGCTGAAATCATACTTTTGAGCGGCAGCCATCCTGGATTTGAAAAATGATCACAAAATCGTTCTCTGCACCCTCGATTACCTTGGACAGGATATCCATATTGCTAAAATCATAATTTTTTGCGGCGGCCATCTTGGATTTGAAAAATGATCACAAAATCGTTCTCTGCACCCTCGAGAACCTCGGATACGATACCCATAATGTAGTTATCATACTTTTGAGCGGCGGCCATATTGGATTTTAAAAATGATCACCAAATCGTTCTCTGCACCCTCGAGAACTTCAGGTACGATATCCATATTGCTGAAATCATAATTTTGTGCGGCGGCCATCTTGGATTTGAATAATGATCACAAAATCGTTCTCAGCACCCTCGAGAACCTCGGATACGATACCCATAATGTAGTTATCATACTTTTGAGCGGCGCCCATCTTGGATTTGAAAAATGATCACCAAGTCGTTCTCTGCACCCTCGAGAATCTCGGACACAATATCCATATTGCTGAAATCATAATTTTGTGCGGTGCCCATCTTGGACTTGAAAAATGTTCACCAAATCGTTCTCTGCACCCTCGAGAACCTCGGGTACGATATCCATATTGCTGAAATCATAATTTTGTGCGGCGGCCATCTTGGATTTGAAAAATGATCACAAAATCGTTCTCAGCACCCTCGAGAACCTCGGATACGATACCAATAATGTAGTTATAATTCTTTTGAGCGGCGGCCATCTTGGATTAGTAAGATGATCACAAAATCGTTCTCTGCACCCTCGAGAACCTCGGATACGAAACCCATAATGTAGTTATCATAATTTTGAGCGGCGGCCATCTTGGATTTCAAAAATGATCACAAAATCGTTCTGTACACTCTCGAGAACCTCGGATACGATACCCATATTTTTGTGATCATAATCTTGCACGGCGGCCATCTTGGATATGAAAAATGATCAGAAAATCGTTCTCAGCACCCTCGAGAACCTCGGATACGATACCCATATTTTTGTGATCATGATATTGTACGGCGGCCATCTTGGATTTGAAAAATGATCACGAAATCGAATTCAGCACCCTCGAGAACCTCTGATACGATACCCATAATGTAGTTATCATAATTTTGAGCGGCGGCCATCTTGGATTTGAAAAATGATCACAAAATCGTTCTCAGCACCCTCGAGAACCTCGGATACGATACCCATAATGTAGTTATCATAATTTTGAGCGGCGGCCATCTCGGATTTAAAAATGATCCCAAAATTGTTTTCTGTACCTTCGAGAACCTCGGACACGATATCAATATTGCTGAAAACATTATTATTTGCGGCAGCCCTCTTGGATTTCAAAAATGATCACAGAATTGTTCTCTTCACCCTCGAGAACCTCGGACACGATATCCATATTGCTAAAATCATAAATTTGTGCGGCGGCCATCTTGGATTTGATAAATGATCACCAAATCGTTCTCTGCACCCTCGAGAACCTCAGGTACGATATCCATATTGCTGAAATCATAATTTTGTGCAGCGGCCATCTTGGATTTGAAAAATCATCACAAAATCGTTCTCTGCACCCTCGTGAACTTCGAATATGATACCCATAATGTAGTTATCATAATTTTGAGCGGCGGCCATCTCGGATTCAAAAATGATCCCAAAATCATTCTCTGCACCCTCGAGAATCTCGGACACGATATCCATATTGCTGAAATCATTATTGTTTGCGGCAGCCCTCTTGGATTTCAAAAATGATCATAGAATCGTTCTGTGCACTCTCTAGAACCTCGGATACGATACCCATATTGCTGAAAACATAATTGTTTGCGGCAGCCCTCTTGGATTTCAAAAATTATCACAGAATTGTTCTCAGCACCCTCGAGAACCTCGGATACGACACCCATAATGTCGTTATCATAATTTTGAGCGGCGGCCATCTCGGATTCAAAAATGATCCCAAAATCATTCTCTGCACCCTCGAGAATCTCGGACACGATATCCATATTGCTGAAATCATTATTGTTTGCGGTAGCCCTCTTGGATTTCAAAAATGATCATAGAATCGTTCTGTGCACTCTCGAGAACCTCGGATACGATACCCATAATGAAGTTATCATGCTTTTAAGGGCCGGCCATCTTGGATTTGAAAAATGATCCCAAAATCTTTCTCTGCACCCTTGTGTACCTCTGATACGATACCCATAATGTAGTTATCATAATTTTGAGCGGCGGCCATCTTGGATTTAAATATGATCCCAAAATTGTTTTCTGCACCCTCTAGAACCTCGGACTCGATATCCATATTGCTGAAAACATTATTGTTTGCGGCAGCCCTCTTGGAATTCAAAAATGATCACAAAGTCGTTCTCAGCACCATCGAGAACCTCTGATACGATACCCATAATGTAGCTATCATACTTTTGAGCGGCGGCCATCTTGGATTTGAAAAATGATCACAAAATCGTTCTCTGCACCCTCAAGAACCTCGGATACGATACCCATAATGTAGTTATCATAATTTTGAGCGGCGGCCATCTTGGATTTCAAAAATGATCACAAAATGGTTCTGTGCACTCTCGAGAACCTCGGATACGATACCCATATTGCTGAAAACATAATTGTTTGCGGCAGCCCTCTTGGATTTCAAAAATTATCACAGAATTGTTCTCAGCACCCTCGAGAACCTCGGATACGATACCCATAATGTAGTTATCATAATTTTGAGCGGCGGCCATCTCGGATTCAAAAATGATCCCAAAATTATTCTCTGCACCCTCGAGAATCTCGGACACGATATCCATATTTCTGAAATCATTATTGTTTGCGGCAGCCCTCTTGGAATTCAAAAATGATCACAAAGTCGTTCTCAGCACCATCGAGAACCTCGGATACGATACCCAAAATGTAGTTATCATAATTTTGAGCGGCGGCCAACTTGAATTTGAAAAATGATCACATAATCGTTCTCTGCACCCTCGAGAACCTCGGATACGATACCCAAAATTCAATTATCATAATTTTGAGCGGCGGCCATCTTGAATTTCAAAAATGATCACCAAATCATTCTCTGCACCCTCGAGAACTTAAGGTACGATACCCAAAATGTAGTTATCATAATTTTGAGCGGCGGCCATCTTGGATTTCAAAAATGATCACAGAATTGTTCTCTGCACCCTCGAGAACCTCGGGCACGATATCCATATTGCTAAAATCATAATTTTGTGCGGCGGCCATCTTGGATTTGAAAAATGATCACTAAATCGTTCTCTGCACCCTCGAGAAACTCGGTTACAATATCCATATTGCTGAAATCATACTTTTGGGCGGCGGCCATCTTGGATTTGAAAAATGATCACAAAATCGTTCTCTGCACCCTCAAGAACCTCGGATACGATACCCATAATGTAGTTATCATAATTTTGAGCGGCGGCCATCTTGGATTTCAAAAATGATCACAGAATTGTTCTCTGCACCCTCGAGAACCTCGGACACGATTTCCACATTGCTAAAATCATAATTTTGTGCGGCGGCCATCTTGGATTTGAAAAATGATCACCAAATCGTTCTCTGCACCCTCGAGAACCTCGGATACGATACCCATAATGTATTTATCATACTTTTGAGCGGCGGCCATCTTGGATTTGAAAAGTGATCACCAAATCGTTCTCTGCACCCTCGAGAATCTCGGACACGATATCCATATTCCTGAAATCATAATTTTGTGCGGCGGCCATCTTAGATTTGAAAAATGTTCACAAAAACGTTCTCAGCACCCTCGAGAACTACTGATACGATACCCATAATGTAGTTATAATACTTTTGAGCGGCGGCCATCTTGGATTTCAAAAATGATGACAAAATAGTTCTGTCCACTCTCGAGAACCTCGGATACAAAACCCATATTTTTGTGATCATAATCTTGCACGGCGGCCATCTTAGATATGAAAAATGATCAGAAAATCGTTCTCAGCGACCGCGAGAACCTCGGATACGATACCCAAATTTTTGTGATCATAATCTTGTACGGCGGCCATCTTGGATTTGAAAAATGATCACATAATCGTATTCAGCACCCTCGAGATCCTCGGATACGATACCCATAATGTAGTTATCATACTTTTGAGCGGTGTCCATCTTGGATTTGAATAATGATCACAAAATCGTTCTCAGCACCCTCGAGAACTTCGGTTACGAGACCCATAATGTAGTTATCATTCTTTTAAGGGCCGGCCAACTTGGATTTGAAAAATGATCCCAAAATCGTTCTATGCACCCTCGAGAACCTCGGATACGATACCCATAATGAAGTTATAATACTTTTGAGCGGCGGCCATCTTGGATTTTAAAAATGATCACAAAATAGTTCTGTCCACTCTCGAGAACCTCGGATGCAATACCCATATTTTTGTGATCATAATCTTGCACGGCGGCTATCTTGGATATGAAAAATGATCAAAAAATCGTTCTCAGCGACCGCGAGAACCTTGGATACGATACCCATATTTTTGTGATCATAATCTTGCACGGCGGCCATCTTGGATATGAAAAATGATCAGAAAATCGTTCTCAGCAACCTCGAGAACATCGGATACGATACCCATATTTTTGTGATCATAATATTGTACGGCGGCCATCTTGGGTTTGAAAAATGATCACAAAATCGTTCTATCCAATCTCGAGAACCTCGGATACGATACCCATATTTTTGTGATCATAATCTTGCACGGAGGCCATCTTGGATATGAAAAATGATCAGAAAATCGTTCTCAGCACCCGCGAGAACCTCGGATGCGATACCCAAATTTTTGTGATCATAATCTTGTACGCGGCCATCTTGGATTTGAAAAATGATCACATAATCGTATTCAGCACCCTCTAGAACCTCGGATACGATACCCATAATGTAGTTATCATAATTTTGAGCGGCGGCCATCTTGGATCTTAAAACTGATCACAAAATCGTTCTCTGCACCTTCGAGAACCTCTGATACGATACCCATAATGTAGTTATCATAATTTTGAACGGCGGCCATCTCGGATCCAAAAATGATCCCAAAATTGTTTTCTGCACCCTCGAGAACCTCGGACACGATATCAATATTGCTGAAAACATTATTATTTGCGGCAGCCCTCTTGGATTTCGAAAATGATCACAGAATTGTTTTCTGCACCCTCGAGAACCTCGGACAGGATATCCATATTGCTAAAATCATAAATTTGTGCGGCGGCCATCTTGGATTTGAAACTGATCACCAAATCGTTCTCTGCCATCTTGGATTTGAAAAATGTTCACAAAAACGTTCTCAGCACCCTCTAGAACCTCTGATACGATACCCATAATGTAGTTATAATACTTTTGAGCGTCGGCCATCTTAGATTTGTAAAATGATCAAAAAATCGTTCTGTCCACTCTCGAGAACCTAGGATACGATACCCATATTTTTGTGATCATAATCTTGCACGGCGGCCATCTTGGATATGAAAACTGATCAGAAAATCGTTCTCAGCACCCGCGAGAACCTCGGATACGATACCCAAATTTTTGTGATCATAATCTTGTACGGCGGCCATCTTGGATTTGAAAAATGATCACATAATCGTATTCAGCACCCTCGAGAACCTCGGATACGATACCCATAATGTAGTTATCATACTTTTGAGCGGCGGCCATCTTGGATTTTAAAACTGATCACCAAATCGTTCTCTGCACCCTCGAGAATCTCGGACACGATATCCATATTCCTGAAATCATAATTTTGTGCGGCGGCCATCTTAGATTTGAAAAATGTTCACAAAAACGTTCTCAGCACCCTCGAGAACTACTGATACGATACCCATAATGTAGTTATAATACTTTTGAGCGGCGGCCATCTTGGATTTCAAAAATGATGACAAAATAGTTCTGTCCACTCTCGAGAACCTCGGATACAAAACCCATATTTTTGTGATCATAATCTTGCACGGCGGCCATCTTAGATATGAAAAATGATCA
Organism: Leptidea sinapis; assembly: GCF_905404315.1. Taxonomy (NCBI): domain Eukaryota; kingdom Metazoa; phylum Arthropoda; class Insecta; order Lepidoptera; family Pieridae; genus Leptidea; species Leptidea sinapis. Next base: position 9,384,897 of record NC_066305.1, on the reverse strand, counting down.
GAAAATCGTTCTCAGCGACCGCGAGAACCTCGGATACGATACCCAAATTTTTGTGATCATAATCTTGTACGGCGGCCATCTTGGATTTGAAAAATGATCACATAATCGTATTCAGCACCCTCGAGAACCTCAGATACGATACCCATAATGTAGTTATCATACTTTTGAGCGGTGTCCATCTTGGATTTGAATAATGATCACAAAATCGTTCTCAGCACCCTCGAGAACTTCGGTTACGAGACCCATAATGTAGTTATCATTCTTTTAAGGGCCGGCCAACTTGGATTTGAAAAATGATCCCAAAATCGTTCTATGCACCCTCGAGAACCTCGGATACGATACCCATAATGTAGTTATAATACTTTTGAGCGGCGGCCATCTTGGATTTTAAAAATGATCACAAAATAGTTCTGTCCACTCTCGAGAACCTCGGATGCAATACCCATATTTTTGTGATCATAATCTTGCACGGCGGCTATCTTGGATATGAAAAATGATCAAAAAATCGTTCTCAGCGACCGCGAGAACCTTGGATACGATACCCATATTTTTGTGATCATAATCTTGCACGGCGGCCATCTTGGATATGAAAAATGATCAGAAAATCGTTCTCAGCAACCTCGAGAACATCGGATACGATACCCATATTTTTGTGATCATAATATTGTACGGCGGCCATCTTGGGTTTGAAAAATGATCACAAAATCGTTCTATCCAATCTCGAGAACCTCGGATACGATACCCATATTTTTGTGATCATAATCTTGCACGGAGGCCATCTTGGATATGAAAAATGATCAGAAAATCGTTCTCAGCACCCGCGAGAACCTCGGATGCGATACCCAAATTTTTGTGATCATAATCTTGTACGCGGCCATCTTGGATTTGAAAAATGATCACATAATCGTATTCAGCACCCTCTAGAACCTCGGATACGATACCCATAATGTAGTTATCATAATTTTGAGCGGCGGCCATCTTGGATCTTAAAACTGATCACAAAATCGTTCTCTGCACCTTCGAGAACCTCTGATACGATACCCATAATGTAGTTATCATAATTTTGAACGGCGGCCATCTCGGATCCAAAAATGATCCCAAAATTGTTTTCTGCACCCTCGAGAACCTCGGACACGATATCAATATTGCTGAAAACATTATAATTTGCGGCAGCCCTCTTGGATTTCGAAAATGATCACAGAATTGTTTTCTGCACCCTCGAGAACCTCGGACAGGATATCCATATTGCTAAAATCATAAATTTGTGCGGCGGCCATCTTGGATTTGAAACTGATCACCAAATCGTTCTCTGCCATCTTGGATTTGAAAAATGTTCACAAAAACGTTCTCAGCACCCTCTAGAACCTCTGATACGATACCCATAATGTAGTTATAATACTTTTGAGCGTCGGCCATCTTAGATTTGTAAAATGATCAAAAAATCGTTCTGTCCACTCTCGAGAACCTAGGATACGATACCTAAATTTTTGTGATCATAATCTTGTACGGCGGCCATCTTGGATTTGAAAAATGATCACATAATCGTATTCAGCACCCTCGAGAACCTCGGATACGATACCCATAATGTAGTTATCATACTTTTGAGCGGCGGCCATCTTGGATTTTAAAACTGATCACAAAATCGTTCTCTGCACCCTCGACAACCTCTGATACGATACCCATAATGTAGTTATCATAATTTTGAACGGCGGCCATCTCGGATTCAAAAATGATCCCAAAATTGTTTTCTGCACCCTCGAGAACCTCGGACACGATATCAATATTGCTGAAAACATTATTATTTGCGGCAGCCCTCTTGGATTTCAAAAATGATCACAGAATTGTTCTCTGCACCCTCGAGAACCTCGGACACGATATCCATATTGCTAAAATCATAATTTTGTGCGGCGGCCATCTTGGAATTCAAAAATGATCACAAAGTCGTTCTCAGCACCATCGAGAACCTCTGATACGATACCCATAATGTAGTTATCATACTTTTGAGCGGCGGCCATCTTGAATTTGAAAAATGATCACAAAATCGTTCTCTGCACCCTCGAGAACCTCGGATACGATACCCAAAATGTAGTTATCATAATTTTGAGCGGCGGCCAACTTGAATTTGAAAAATGATCACATAATCGTTCTCTGCACCCTCGAGAACATCGGATACGATACCCAAAATGTAGTTACCATAATTTTGAGCGGCGGCCATCTTGAATTTCAAAAATGATCACCAAATCGTTCTCTGCAACCTCGAGAACCTCAGGTACGATACCCAAAATGTAGTTATCATAATTTTGAGCGGCGGCCATCTTGGATTTCAAAAATGATCACAGAATTGTTCTCTGCACCCTCGAGAACCTCGGACACGATTTCCACATTGCTAAAATCATAATATTTTGCGGCGGCCATCTTGGATTTGAAAAATGATCACCAAATCGTTCTCTGCACCCTCGAGAACCTCGGATACGAAACCCATAATGTATTTATCATACTTTTGAGTGGAGGCCATTTTGGATTTGAAAAGTGATCACCAAATCGTTCTCTGCACCCTCAAGAACCTTGGATACGATACCCATAATGTAGTTATCATAATTTTGAGCGGCGGCCATCTTGGATTTCAAAAATGATCACAGAATTGTTCTCTGCACCCTCGAGAACCTCGGACACGATTTCCACATTGCTAAAATCATAATATTTTGCGGCGGCCATCTTGGATTTGAAAAATGATCACAAAATCGTTCTCAGCACCCTCGAGAACCTCGGATACGATACCCATAATGTAGTTATCATAATTTTGAGCGGCGGCCATCTCGGATTTAAAAATGATCCCAAAATTGTTTTCTGCACCCTCGAGTACCTCGGACACGATATCAATATTGCTGAAAACATTATTATTTGCGGCAGCCCTCTTGGATTTCAAAAATGATCACCAAATCGTTCTCTGCATCCTCGAGAACCTCAGATACGATACCCATAATGTAGTTATCATAATTTTGAACGGCGGCCATCTCGGATTCAAAAATGATCCCATAATTGTTTTCTGCACCCTCGAGAACCTCGGACACGATATCCATATTGCTAAAATCATAAATTTTTGCGGCGGCCATCTTGGATTTGATAAATGATCACCAAATCGTTCTCTGCACCCTCGAGAACCTCAGGTACGATATCCATATTGCTGAAATCATAATTTTGTGCGGCGGCCATCTTGGATTTGAAAAATAATCACAAAATTGTTCTCAGCACCCTCGAAAACCTCTGATACGATACCCATAATGTAGGTATTATACTTTTGAGCGGCAGCCATCTTGGATTTGTAAAATGATCACTTAATCGTTCTTTGCACCCTCGAGAACCTCGGATACGAAACCCATAATGTAGTTATGTAGATATCTTGTTACGGCGGCCATCTTGGATTTCAAAAATGATCACAAAATCGTTCTGTCCAATCTCGAGAACCTCGGATACGATACCCATATTTTTGTGATCATAATCTTGCACGGCAGCCATCTTGGATATGAAAAATGATCAGAAAATCGTTCTCAGCACCCGCGAGAACCTCGGATACAATATCAATATGGCTGAAAACATTATTGTTTGCGTCAGCCCTCTTGGATTACAAAAATGATCACAGAATTGTTCTCTGCACCCTCGAGAACCTCGGACACGATATCCATATTGCTAAAATCATACTTTTGTGCGGCAGCCATCTTGGATTTGAAAAATGATCACCAAATCGTTCTCTGCCATCTTGGATTTGAAAAATGTTCACAAAAACGTTCTCAGCACCCTCGAGAACCTCTGATACGATACCCATAATGTAGTTATAGTACTTTTGAGCGTCGGCCATCTTGGATTTGTAAAATGATCAAAAAATCGTTCTGTTCACTCTCGAGAACCTCGGATACGATACCCAAATTTTTGTGATCATAATCTTGTACGGCGGCCATCTTGGATTTGAAAAATGATCACATAATCGTATTCAGCACCCTCGAGATCCTCGGATACGATACCCATAATGTAGTTATCATACTTTTGAGCGGCGGCCATCTTGGATTTTAAAACTGATCACAAAATCGTTCTCTGCACCCTCGAGAACCTCGGATACGATACCCATAATGTAGTTATCATAATTTTGAACGGCGGCCATCTCGGATTCAAAAATGATCCCAAAATCATTCTCTGCACCCTCGAGAATCTCGGACACGATATCCATATTGCTGAAATCATAATTTTGTGCGGCGTAATATAGTTATCTTGGATTTGAAAAATGTTCACAAAAACGTTCTCAGCACCCTCGAGAACCTCGGACACGATATCAATATTGCTGAAAACATTATTATTTGCGGCAGCCCTCTTGGATTTCAAAAATGATCAGAAAATCGTTCTCAGCGACCGCGAGAACCTCGGATACGATACCCAAATTTTTGTGATCATAATCTTGTACGGCGGCCATCTTGGATTTGAAAAATGATCACATAATCGTATTCAGCACCCTCGAGATCCTCGGATACGATACCCATAATGTAGTTATCATACTTTTGAGCGGCGGCCATCTTGGATTTTAAAACTGATCACAAAATCGTTCTCTGCACCCTCGAGAACCTCGGATACGATACCCATAATGTAGTTATCATTCTTTTAAGGGCCGGCCAACTTGGATTTGAAAAATGATCCCAAAATCGTTCTATGCACCCTCGAGAACCTCGGATACGATACCCATAATGAAGTTATAATACTTTTGAGCGGCGGCCATCTTGGATTTTAAAAATGATCACAAAATAGTTCTGTCCACTCTCGAGAACCTCGGATGCAATACCCATATTTTTGTGATCATAATCTTGCACGGCGGCTATCTTGGATATGAAAAATGATCAAAAAATCGTTCTCAGCGACCGCGAGAACCTTGGATACGATACCCATATTTTTGTGATCATAATCTTGCACGGCGGCCATCTTGGATATGAAAAATGATCAGAAAATCGTTCTCAGCAACCTCGAGAACATCGGATACGATACCCATATTTTTGTGATCATAATATTGTACGGCGGCCATCTTGGGTTTGAAAAATGATCACAAAATCGTTCTATCCAATCTCGAGAACCTCGGATACGATACCCATATTTTTGTGATCATAATCTTGCACGGAGGCCATCTTGGATATGAAAAATGATCAGAAAATCGTTCTCAGCACCCGCGAGAACCTCGGATGCGATACCCAAATTTTTGTGATCATAATCTTGTACGCGGCCATCTTGGATTTGAAAAATGATCACATAATCGTATTCAGCACCCTCTAGAACCTCGGATACGATACCCATAATGTAGTTATCATAATTTTGAGCGGCGGCCATCTTGGATCTTAAAACTGATCACAAAATCGTTCTCTGCACCTTCGAGAACCTCTGATACGATACCCATAATGTAGTTATCATAATTTTGAACGGCGGCCATCTCGGATCCAAAAATGATCCCAAAATTGTTTTCTGCACCCTCGAGAACCTCGGACACGATATCAATATTGCTGAAAACATTATTATTTGCGGCAGCCCTCTTGGATTTCGAAAATGATCACAGAATTGTTTTCTGCACCCTCGAGAACCTCGGACAGGATATCCATATTGCTAAAATCATAAATTTGTGCGGCGGCCATCTTGGATTTGAAACTGATCACCAAATCGTTCTCTGCCATCTTGGATTTGAAAAATGTTCACAAAAACGTTCTCAGCACCCTCTAGAACCTCTGATACGATACCCATAATGTAGTTATAATACTTTTGAGCGTCGGCCATCTTAGATTTGTAAAATGATCAAAAAATCGTTCTGTCCACTCTCGAGAACCTAGGATACGATACCCATATTTTTGTGATCATAATCTTGCACGGCGGCCATCTTGGATATGAAAACTGATCAGAAAATCGTTCTCAGCACCCGCGAGAACCTCGGATACGATACCCAAATTTTTGTGATCATAATCTTGTACGGCGGCCATCTTGGATTTGAAAAATGATCACATAATCGTATTCAGCACCCTCGAGAACCTCGGATACGATACCCATAATGTAGTTATCATACTTTTGAGCGGCGGCCATCTTGGATTTTAAAACTGATCACAAAATCGTTCTCTGCACCCTCGACAACCTCTGATACGATACCCATAATGTAGTTATCATAATTTTGAACGGCGGCCATCTCGGATTCAAAAATGATCCCAAAATTGTTTTCTGCACCCTCGAGAACCTCGGACACGATATCAATATTGCTGAAAACATTATTATTTGCGGCAGCCCTCTTGGATTTCAAAAATGATCACAGAATTGTTCTCTGCACCCTCGAGAACCTCGGACACGATATCCATATTGCTAAAATCATAATTTTGTGCGGCGGCCATCTTGGAATTCAAAAATGATCACAAAGTCGTTCTCAGCACCATCGAGAACCTCTGATACGATACCCATAATGTAGTTATCATACTTTTGAGCGGCGGCCATCTTGAATTTGAAAAATGATCACAAAATCGTTCTCTGCACCCTCGAGAACCTCGGATACGATACCCAAAATGTAGTTATCATAATTTTGAGCGGCGGCCAACTTGAATTTGAAAAATGATCACATAATCGTTCTCTGCACCCTCGAGAACATCGGATACGATACCCAAAATGTAGTTACCATAATTTTGAGCGGCGGCCATCTTGAATTTCAAAAATGATCACCAAATCGTTCTCTGCAACCTCGAGAACCTCAGGTACGATACCCAAAATGTAGTTATCATAATTTTGAGCGGCGGCCATCTTGGATTTCAAAAATGATCACAGAATTGTTCTCTGCACCCTCGAGAACCTCGGACACGATTTCCACATTGCTAAAATCATAATATTTTGCGGCGGCCATCTTGGATTTGAAAAATGATCACCAAATCGTTCTCTGCACCCTCGAGAACCTCGGATACGAAACCCATAATGTATTTATCATACTTTTGAGTGGAGGCCATTTTGGATTTGAAAAGTGATCACCAAATCGTTCTCTGCACCCTCAAGAACCTTGGATACGATACCCATAATGTAGTTATCATAATTTTGAGCGGCGGCCATCTTGGATTTCAAAAATGATCACAGAATTGTTCTCTGCACCCTCGAGAACCTCGGACACGATTTCCACATTGCTAAAATCATAATATTTTGCGGCGGCCATCTTGGATTTGAAAAATGATCACAAAATCGTTCTCAGCACCCTCGAGAACCTCGGATACGATACCCATAATGTAGTTATCATAATTTTGAGCGGCGGCCATCTCGGATTTAAAAATGATCCCAAAATTGTTTTCTGCACCCTCGAGTACCTCGGACACGATATCAATATTGCTGAAAACATTATTATTTGCGGCAGCCCTCTTGGATTTCAAAAATGATCACCAAATCGTTCTCTGCATCCTCGAGAACCTCAGATACGATACCCATAATGTAGTTATCATAATTTTGAACGGCGGCCATCTCGGATTCAAAAATGATCCCATAATTGTTTTCTGCACCCTCGAGAACCTCGGACACGATATCCATATTGCTAAAATCATAAATTTTTGCGGCGGCCATCTTGGATTTGATAAATGATCACCAAATCGTTCTCTGCACCCTCGAGAACCTCAGGTACGATATCCATATTGCTGAAATCATAATTTTGTGCGGCGGCCATCTTGGATTTGAAAAATAATCACAAAATTGTTCTCAGCACCCTCGAAAACCTCTGATACGATACCCATAATGTAGGTATTATACTTTTGAGCGGCAGCCATCTTGGATTTGTAAAATGATCACTTAATCGTTCTTTGCACCCTCGAGAACCTCGGATACGAAACCCATAATGTAGTTATGTAGATATCTTGTTACGGCGGCCATCTTGGATTTCAAAAATGATCACAAAATCGTTCTGTCCAATCTCGAGAACCTCGGATACGATACCCATATTTTTGTGATCATAATCTTGCACGGCAGCCATCTTGGATATGAAAAATGATCAGAAAATCGTTCTCAGCACCCGCGAGAACCTCGGATACAATATCAATATGGCTGAAAACATTATTGTTTGCGTCAGCCCTCTTGGATTACAAAAATGATCACAGAATTGTTCTCTGCACCCTCGAGAACCTCGGACACGATATCCATATTGCTAAAATCATACTTTTGTGCGGCAGCCATCTTGGATTTGAAAAATGATCACCAAATCGTTCTCTGCCATCTTGGATTTGAAAAATGTTCACAAAAACGTTCTCAGCACCCTCGAGAACCTCTGATACGATACCCATAATGTAGTTATAGTACTTTTGAGCGTCGGCCATCTTGGATTTGTAAAATGATCAAAAAATCGTTCTGTTCACTCTCGAGAACCTCGGATACGATACCCATATTTTTGTGATCATAATCTTGCACGATGGCCATCTTGGATATGAAAAATGATCAGAAAATCGTATTCAGCACCCTCGAGAACCTCGGATACGATACCCATAATGTAGTTATCATACTTTTGAGCGGCGGCCATCTTGGATTTTAAAACTGATCACAAAATCGTTCTCTGCACCCTCGAGAACCTCGGATACGATACCCATAATGTAGTTATCATAATTTTGAACGGCGGCCATCTCGGATTCAAAAATGATCCCAAAATCATTCTCTGCACCCTCGAGAATCTCGGACACGATATCCATATTGCTGAAATCATAATTTTGTGCGGCGTAATATAGTTATCTTGGATTTGAAAAATGTTCACAAAAACGTTCTCAGCACCCTCGAGAACCTCGGACACGATATCAATATTGCTGAAAACATTATTATTTGCGGCAGCCCTCTTGGATTTCAAAAATGATCACAGAATTGTTCTCTGCACACGCGAGAACCTCGGATACGATACCCAAATTTTTGTGATCATAATCTTGTAGGGCGGCCATCTTGGATTTGAAAAATGATCACATAATCGTATTCAGCACCCTCGAGAACCTCGGATACGATACCCATAATGTAGTTATCATACTTTTGAGCGGCGGCCATCTTGGATTTTAAAACTGATCACAAAATCGTTCTCTGCACCCTCGAGAACCTCGGATACGATACCCATAATGTAGTTATCATAATTTTGAACGGCGGCCATCTCGGATTCAAAAATGATCCCAAAATCATTCTCTGCACCCTCGAGAATCTCGGACACGATATCCATATTGCTGAAATCATAATTTTGTGCGGCGTAATATAGTTATCTTGGATTTGAAAAATGTTCACAAAAACGTTCTCAGCACCCTCGAGAACCTCGGACACGATATCAATATTGCTGAAAACATTATTATTTGCGGCAGCCCTCTTGGATTTCAAAAATGATCACAGAATTGTTCTCTGCACCCGCGAGAACCTCGGATACGATACCCAAATTTTTGTGATCATAATCTTGTAGGGCGGCCATCTTGGATTTGAAATATGATCACATAATCGTATTCAGCACCCTCGAGAACCTCGGATACGATACCCATAATGTAGTTATCATACTTTTGAGCGGCGGCCATCTTGGATTTTAAAACTGATCACAAAATCGTTCTCTGCACACTCGAGAACCTCTGATACGGTACCCATAATGTAGTTATCATAATTTTGAACGGCGGCCATCTCGGATTCAAAAATGATCCCAAAATTGTTTTCTGCACCCTCGAGAACCTCGGACACGATATCAATATTGCTGAAAACATTATTATTTGCGGCAGCCCTCTTGGATTTCAAAAATGATCACAGAATTGTTCTCTGCTCCCTCGAGAACCTCGGACACGATATCCATATTGCTAAAATCATAATTTTGTTCGGCGGCCATCTTGGATTTGAAAAATGATCACAAAATCGTTCTCAGCACCCTCGAGAACCTCGGATACGATACCCATAATGTAGTTATCATAATTTTGAGCGGCGGCCATCTCGGATTTAAAAATGATCCCAAAATTGTTTTCTGCACCCTCGAGAACCTCGGACACGATATCAATATTGCTGAAAACATTATTATTTGCGGCAGCCCTCTTGGATTTCAAAAATGATCACAGAATTGTTCTCTGCACCCTCGAGAACCTCGGACACGATATCCATATTGCTAAAATCATAAATTTGTGCGGCGGCCATCTTGGATTTGAAAAATGATCACCAAATCGTTCTCTGCACCCTCGAGAACCTCAGGTACGATATCCATATTGCTGAAATCATAATTTTGACCGGCGGCCATCTCGGATTTAAAAATGATCCCAAAATTGTTTTCTGCACCCTCGAGTACCTCGGACACGATATCCATATTGCTAAAATCATAAATTTGTGCGGCGGCCATCTTGGATTTGAAAAATGATCACCAAATCGTTCTCTGCACCCTCGAGAACCTCGGATACGATACCCATAATGTAGTTATCATAATTTTGAACGGCGGCCATCTCGGATTCAAAAATGATCCCATAATTGTTTTCTGCACCCTCGAGAACATCGGACACGATATCCATATTGCTAAAATCATATATTTGTGCGGCGGCCATCTTGGATTTGAAAAATGATCACCAAATCGTTCTCTGCACCCTCGAAAACCTCAGGTACGATATCCATATTGATGAAATCATAATTTTGTGCGGCGGCCATCTAGGATTTGAAAAATGTTCACATAAACGTTCTCAGCACCCTCGAAAACCTCTGATACGATACCCATAATGTAGGTATTATACTTTTGAGCGGCAGCCATCTTGGATTTGTAAAATGATCACTTAATCGTTCTTTGCACCCTCGAGAACCTCGGATACGAAACCCATAATGTAGTTATGTAGATATCTTGTTACGGCGGCCATCTTGGATTTCAAAAATCATCACAAAATCGTTCTGTCCAATCTCGAGAACCTCGGATACGATACCCATATTTTTGTGATCATAATCTTGCACGGCAGCCATCTTGGATATGAAAAATGATCAGAAAATCGTTCTCAGCACCCGCGAGAACCTCGGATACAATATCAATATGGCTGAAAACATTATTGTTTGCGACAGCCCTCTTGGATTACAAAAATGATCACAGAATTTTTCTCTGCACCCTCGAGAACCTCGGATACGATATCCATATTGCTAAAATCATACTTTTGTGCGGCAGCCATCTTGGATTTGAAAAATGATCACCAAATCGTTCTCTGCCATCTTGGATTTGAAAAATGTTCACAAAAACGTTCTCAGCACCCTCGAGAACCACTGATACGATACCCATAATGTAGTTATAATACTTTTGAGCGTCGGCCATCTTGGATTTGTAAAATGATCAAAAAATCGTTCTGTCCGCTCTCGAGAACCTCGGATACGATACCCATATTTTTGTGATCATAATCTTGCACGGCGGCCATCTTGGATATGAAAAATGATCAGAAAATTGTTCTCTGCACCCTCGAGAATCTCGGACACGATTTCCACATTGCTAAAATCATAATATTTTGCGGCGGCCATCTTGGATTTGAAAAATGATCACCAAATCGTTCTCTGCACCCTCGAGAACCTCGGATACGAAACCCATAATGTAGTTATCATAATTTAAAGCGGCGGCCATCTCGGATTTAAAAATGATCCCAAAATTGTTTTCTGCACCCTCGAGAACCTCGGAAACGATATCAATATTGCTGAAAACATTATTATTTGCGGCAGCCCTCTTGGATTTCAAAAATGATCACAGAATTGTTCTCTGCACCCTCGAGAACCTCGGACACGATATCCATATTGCTAAAATCATAAATTTGTGCGGCGGCCATCTTGGATTTGAAAAATGATCACCAAATCGTTCTCTGCACCCTCGAGAACCTCAGGTACGATACCCATATTGCTGAAATCATAATTTTGTGCGGCGGCCATCTTGGATTTGAAAAATGATCACAAAATCGTTCTCAGCACCCTCGAGAACCTCGAATACGATACCCATAATGTAGTTATCATAATTTTGAGCGGCGGCCATCTCGGATTTAAAAATGATCCCAAAATTGTTTTCTGCACCCTCGAGTACCTCGGACACGATATCCATATTGCTAAAATCATAAATTTGTGCAGCGGCCATCTAGGATTTGAAAAATGATCACCAAATCGTTCTCTGCATCCTCGAGAACCTCAGATACGATACCCATAATGTAGTTATCATAATTTTGAACGGCGGCCATCTCGGATTCAAAAATGATCCCATAATTGTTTTCTGCACCCTCGAGAACCTCAGACACGATATCCATATTGCTTAAATCATAAATTTGTGCGGCGGCCATCTTGGATTTGATAAATGATCACCAAATCGTTCTCTGCACCCTCGAGAACCTCAGGTACGATATCCATATTGCTGAAATCATAATTTTGTGCGGCGGCCATCTTGGATTTGAAAAATGATCACAAAATTGTTCTCAGCACCCTCGAAAACCTCTGATACGATACCCATAATGTAGGTATTATACTTTTGAGCGGCAGCCATCTTGGATTTGTAAAATGATCAATTAATCGTTCTTTGCACCCTCGAGAACCTCGGATACGAAACCCATAATGTAGTTATGTAGATATCTTGTTACGGCGGCCATCTTGGATTTCAAAAATGATCACAAAATCGTTCTGTCCAATCTCGAGAACCTCGGATACGATACCCATATTTTTGTGATCATAATCTTGCACGGCAGCCATCTTGGATTTGAAAAATGATCAGAAAATCGTTCTCAGCACACGCGAGAACCTCGGATACAATATCAATATGGCTGAAAACATTATTGTTTGCGTCAGCCCTCTTGGATTACAAAAGTGATCACAGATTTGTTCTCTGCACCCTCGAGAACCTCGGACACGATATCCATATTGCTAAAATCATACTTTTGTGCGGCAGCCATCTTGGATTTGAAAAATGATCACCAAATCGTTCTCTGCCATCTTGGATTTGAAAAATGTTCACAAAAACGTTCTCAGCACCCTCGAGAACCTCTGATACGATACCCATAATGTAGTAATAGTACTTTTGAGCGTCGGCCATCTTGGAGTTGTAAAATGATCAAAAAATCGTTCTGTTCACTCTCGAGAACCTCGGATACGATACCCATATTTTTGTGATCATAATCTTGCACGATGGCCATCTTGGATATGAAAAATGATCAGAAAATCGTTCTAAGCACCCGCGAGAACCTCGGATACGATACCCAAATTTTTGTGATCAAAATCTTGAAGGGCGGCCATCTTGGATTTGAAAAATGATCACATAATCGTATTCAGCACCCTCGAGAACCTCGGATACGATACCCATAATGTAGTTATCATACTTTTGAGCGGCGGCCATCTTGGATTTTAAAACTGATCACAAAATCGTTCTCTGCACCCTCGAGAACCTCGGATACGATACCCATAATGTAGTTATCATAATTTTGAATGGCGGCCATCTCGGATTCAAAAATGATCCCAAAATCATTCTCTGCACCCTCGAGAATCTCGGACACGATATCCATATTGCTGAAATCATAATTTTGTGCGGCGTAATATAGTTATCTTGGATTTGAAAAATGTTCACAAAAACGTTCTCAGCACCCTCGAGAACCTCTGATACGATATCCATATAGCTGAAAACATTATTGTTTGCGGCAGCCCTCTTGGATTTCAAAAATGATCACAAAATCGTTCTGTCGACTCTCGAGAACCTCGGATACGATACCCATATTTTTGTGATCATAATCTTGCACGGCGGCCAACTTGGATATGAAAAATGATCAGAAAATCGTTCTCAGCACCCTTGAGAACCTTGGATACGATACCCAAATTTTTGTGATCATAATCTTGTACGGCGGCCATCTTGGATATGAAAAATGATCAGAAAATCGTTCTCAGCACCCGCGAGAACCTCAGGTACGATATCCATATTGCTGAAATCATAATTTTGTGCGGCGGCCATCTTGGATTTGAAAAATGATCACAAAATCGTTCTCAGCACCCTCGAGAACCTCGAATACGATACCCATAATGTAGTTATCATAATTTTGAGCGGCGGCCATCTCGGATTTAAAAATGATCCCAAAATTGTTTTCTGCACCCTCGAGTACCTCGGACACGATATCCATATTGCTAAAATCATAAATTTGTGCAGCGGCCATCTAGGATTTGAAAAATGATCACCAAATCGTTCTCTGCATCCTCGAGAACCTCAGATACGATACCCATAATGTAGTTATCATAATTTTGAACGGCGGCCATCTCGGATTCAAAAATGATCACATAATTGTTTTCTGCACCCTCGAGAACCTCAGACACGATATCCATATTGCTAAAATCATAAATTTGTGCGGCGGCCATCTTGGATTTGATAAATGATCACCAAATCGTTCTCTGCACCCTCGAGAACCTCAGGTACGATATCCATATTGCTGAAATCATAATTTTGTGCGGCGGCCATCTTGGATTTGAAAAATGATCACAAAATTGTTCTCAGCACCCTCGAAAACCTCTGATACGATACCCATAATGTAGGAATTATACTTTTGAGCGGCAGCCATCTTGGATTTGTAAAATGATCACTTAATCGTTCTCTGCACCCTCGAGAATCTCGGACACGATATCCATATTGCTGAAATCATAATTTTGTGCGGCGTAATATAGTTATCTTGGATTTGAAAAATGTTCACAAAAACGTTCTCAGCACCCTCGAGAACCTCTGATACGATATCCATATAGCTGAAAACATTATTGTTTGCGGCAGCCCTCTTGGATTTCAAAAATGATCACAAAATCGTTCTGTCGACTCTCGAGAACCTCGGATACGATACCCATATTTTTGTGATCATAATCTTGCACGGCGGCCATCTTGGATATGAAAAATGATCAGAAAATCGTTCTCAGCACCCGCGAGAACCTTGGATACGATACCCAAATTTTAGTGATCATAATCTTGTACGGCGGCCATCTTGGATATGAAAAATGATCAGAAAATCGTTCTCAGCACCCGCGAGAACCTCGGATACGATACCCAAATTTTTGTGATCATAATCTTGTACGGCGGCCATCTTGGATTTGAAAAATGATCACATAATCGTATTCAGCACCCTCGAGAACCTCGGATACGATACCCATTATGTAGTTATCATACTTTTGAGCGGCGGCCATCTTGGATTTTAAAACTGATCACAAAATCGTTCTCTGCACACTCGAGAACCTCTGATACGATACCCATAATGTAGTTATCATAATTTTGAACGGCGGCCATCTCGGATTCAAAAATGATCCCAAAATTGTTTTCTGCACCCTCGAGAACCTCGGACACGATATCCATATTGCTGAAAACATTATTATTTGCGGCAGCCCTCTTGGATTTCAAAAATGGTCACAGAATTGTTCTCTGCACCCTCGAGAACCTCGGACACGATATCCATATTGCTAAAATCATAATTTTGTTCGGCGGCCATCTTGGATTTGAAAAATGATCACAAAATCGTTCTCAGCACCCTCGAGAACCTCGGATACGATACCCATAATGTAGTTATCATAATTTTGAGCGGCGGCCATCTCGGATTTAAAAATGATCCCAAAATTGTTTTCTGCACCCTCGAGAACCTCGGACACGATATCAATATTGCTGAAAACATTATTATTTGCGGCAGCCCTCTTGGATTTCAAAAATGATCACAGAATTGTTCTCTGCACCCTCGAGAACCTCGGACACGATATCCATATTGCTAAAATCATAAATTTGTGCGGCGGCCGTCTTGGATTTGAAAAATGATCACCAAATCGTTCTCTGCACCCTCGAGAACCTCAGGTACGATATCCATATTGCTGAAATCATAATTTAAAGCGGCGGCCATCTCGGATTTAAAAATGATCCCAAAATTGTTTTCTGCACCCTCGAGTACCTCGGACACGATATCCATATTGCTAAAATCATAAATTTGTGCGGCGGCCATCTTGGATTTGAAAAATGATCACCAAATCGTTCTCTGCACCCTCGAGAACCTCGGATACGATACCCATAATGTAGTTATCATAATTTTGAACGGCGGCCATCTCGGATTCAAAAATGATCCCATAATTGTTTTCTGCACCCTCGAGAACATCGGACACGATATCCATATTGCTAAAATCATACTTTTGTGCGGCAGCCATCTTGGATTTGAAAAATGATCACCAAATCGTTCTCTGCCATCTTGGATTTGAAAAATGTTCACAAAAACGTTCTCAGCACACTCGAGAACCACTGATACGATACCCATAATGTAGTTATAATACTTTTGAGCGTCGGCCATCTTGGATTTGTAAAATGATCAAAAAATCGTTCTGTCCGCTCTCGAGAACCTCGGATACGATACCCATATTTTTGTGATCATAATCTTGCACGGCAGCCAGCTTGGATATGAAAAATGATCAGAAAATCGTTCTCAGCACCCGCGAGAACCTCGGATACAATATCAATATGGCTGAAAACATTATTGTTTGCGACAGCCCTCTTGGATTACAAAAATGATCACAGAATTTTTCTCTGCACCCTCGAAAACCTCAGTTACGATATCCATATTGATGAAATCATAATTTTGTGCGGCGGCCATCTTGGATTTGAAAAATGTTCACATAAACGTTCTCAGCACCCTCGAAAACCTCTGATACGATACCCATAATGTAGGAATTATACTTTTGAGCGGCAGCCATCTTGGATTTGTAAAATGATCACTTAATCGTTCTCTGCACCCTCGAGAATCTCGGACACGATATCCATATTGCTGAAATCATAATTTTGTGCGGCGTAATATAGTTATCTTGGATTTGAAAAATGTTCACAAAAACGTTCTCAGCACCCTCGAGAACCTCTGATACGATATCCATATAGCTGAAAACATTATTGTTTGCGGCAGCCCTCTTGGATTTCAAAAATGATCACAAAATCGTTCTGTCGACTCTCGAGAACCTCGGATACGATACCCATATTTTTGTGATCATAATCTTGCACGGCGGCCATCTTGGATATGAAAAATGATCAGAAAATCGTTCTCAGCACCCGCGAGAACCTTGGATACGATACCCAAATTTTTGTGATCATAATCTTGTACGGCGGCCATCTTGAATATGAAAAATGATCAGAAAATCGTTCTCAGCACCCGCGAAAACCTCGGATACGATACCCAAATTTTTGTGATCATAATCTTGTACGGCGGCCATCTTGGATTTGAAAAATGATCACATAATCGTATTCAGCACCCTCGAGAACCTCGGATACGATACCCATTATGTAGTTATCATACTTTTGAGCGGCGGCCATCTTGGATTTTAAAACTGATCACAAAATCGTTCTCTGCACACTCGAGAACCTCTGATACGATACCCATAATGTAGTTATCATAATTTTGAACGGCGGCCATCTCGGATTCAAAAATGATCCCAAAATTGTTTTCTGCACCCTCGAGAACCTCGGACACGATATCAATATTGCTGAAAACATTATTATTTGCGGCAGCCCTCTTGGATTTCAAAAATGGTCACAGAACTGTTCTCTGCACCCTCGAGAACCTCGGACACGATATCCATATTGCTAAAATCATAATTTTGTTCGGCGGCCATCTTGGATTTGAAAAATGATCACAAAATCGTTCTCTGCACCCTCGAGAACCTCGGATACGATACCCATAATGTAGTTATCATAATTTTGAGCGGCGGCCATCTCGGATTTGTAAAATGATCAAAAAATCGTTCTGTCCGCTCTCGAGAACCTCGGATACGATACCCATATTTTTGTGATCATAATCTTGCACGGCAGCCATCTTGGATATGAAAAATGATCAGAAAATCGTTCTCAGCACCCGCGAGAACCTCGGATACAATATCAATATGGCTGAAAACATTATTGTTTGCGACAGCCCTCTTGGATTACAAAAATGATCACAGAATTTTTCTCTGCACCCTCGAAAACCTCAGTTACGATATCCATATTGATGAAATCATAATTTTGTGCGGCGGCCATCTTGGATTTGAAAAATGTTCACATAAACATTCTCAGCACCCTCGAAAACCTCTGATACGATACCCATAATGTAGGTATTATACTTTTGAGCGGCAGCCATCTTTGATTTGTAAAATGATCACTTAATCGTTCTTTGCACCCTCGAGAACCTCGGATACGAAACCCATAATGTAGTTATGTAGATATCTTGTTACGGCGGCCATCTTGGATTTCAAAAATCATCACAAAATCGTTCTGTCCAATCTCGAGAACCTCGGATACGATACCCATATTTTTGTGATCATAATCTTGCACGGCAGCCATCTTGGATATGAAAAATGATCAGAAAATCGTTCTCAGCACCCGCGAGAACCTCGGATACAATATCAATATGGCTGAAAACATTATTGTTTGTGACAGCCCTCTTGGATTACAAAAATGATCACAGAATTTTTCTCTGCACCCTCGAGAACCTCGGATACGATATCCATATTGCTAAAATCATACTTTTGTGCGGCAGCCATCTTGGATTTGAAAAATGATCACCAAATCGTTCTCTGCCATCTTGGATTTGAAAAATGTTCACAAAATCGTTCTCAGCACCCTCGAGAACCTCGGATACGATACCCATAATGTAGTTATCATAATTTTGAGCGGCGGCCATCTCGGATTTAAAAATGATCCCAAAATTGTTTTCTGCACCCTCGAGAACCTCGGACACGATATCAATATTGCTGAAAACATTATTATTTGCGGCAGCCCTCTTGGATTTCAAAAATGATCACAGAATTGTTCTCTGCACCCTCGAGAACCTCGGACACGATATCCATATTGGTAAAATCATAAATTTGTGCGGCGGCCATCTTAGATTTGAAAAATGATCACCAATTCGTTCTCTGCACCCTCGAGAACCTCAGGTACGATATCCATATTGCTGAAATCATAATTTTGTGCGGCGGCCATCTTGGATTTGAAAAATGATCACAAAATCGTTCTCAGCACCCTCGAGAACCTCGGATACGATACCCATAATGTAGTTATCATAATTTTGACCGGCGGCCATCTCGGATTTAAAAATGATCCCAAAATTGTATTCTGCACCCTCGAGTACCTCGGACACGATATCCATATTGCTAAAATCATAAATTTGTGCGGCGGCCATCTTGGATTTGAAAAATGATCACCAAATCGTTCTCTGCACCCTCGAGAACCTCGGATACGATACCCATAATGTAGTTATCTCAATTTTGAACGGCGGCCATCTCGGATTCAAAAATGATCCCATAATTGTTTTCTGCACCCTCGAGAACATCGGACACGATATCCATATTGCTAAAATCATAAATTTGTGCGGCGGCCATCTTGGATTTGAAAAATGATCACCAAATCGTTCTCTGCACCCTCGAAAACCTCAGGTACGATATCCATATTGATGAAATCATAATTTTGTGCGGCGGCCATCTTGGATTTGAAAAATGTTCACATAAACGTTCTCAGCACCCTCGAAAACCTCTGATACGATACCCATAATGTAGGTATTATACTTTTGAGCGGCAGCCATCTTGGATTTGTAAAATGATCACTTAATCGTTCTTTGCACCCTCGAGAACCTCGGATACGAAACCCATAATGTAGTTATGTAGATATCTTGTTACGGCGGCCATCTTGGATTTCAAAAATCATCACAAAATCGTTCTGTCCAATCTCGAGAACCTCGGATACGATACCCATATTTTTGTGATCATAATCTTGCACGGCAGCCATCTTGGATATGAAAAATGATCAGAAAATCGTTCTCAGCACCCGCGAGAACCTCGGATACAATATCAATATGGCTGAAAACATTATTGTTTGCGACAGCCCTCTTGGATTACAAAAATGATCACAGAATTTTTCTCTGCACCCTCGAGAACCTCGGATACGATATCCATATTGCTAAAATCATACTTTTGTGCGGCAGCCATCTTGGATTTGAAAAATGATCACCAAATCGTTCTCTGCCATCTTGGATTTGAAAAATGTTCACAAAAACGTTCTCAGCACCCTCGAGAACCACTGATACGATACCCATAATGTAGTTATAATACTTTTGAGCGTCGGCCATCTTGGATTTGTAAAATGATCAAAAAATCGTTCTGTCCGCTCTCGAGAACCTCGGATACGATACCCATATTTTTGTGATCATAATCTTGCACGGCGGCCATCTTGGATTTGAAATATGATCAAAAAATCATTCTCAGCACCCGCGAGAACCTCGGATACGATACCCAAATGTTTGTGATCATAATCTTGTACGGCGGCCATCTTGGATTTGAAAACTGATCACATAATCGTATTCAGCACCCTCGAGAACCTCGGATACGATACCCATAATGTAGTTATCATACTTTTGAGCGGCGGCCATCTTGGATTTTAAAACTGATCACAAAATCGTTCTCTGCACACTCGAGAACCTCTGATACGATACCCATAATGTAGTTATCATAATTTTGAACGGCGGCCATCTTGCATTTCAAAAATGATCCCAAAATTGTTTTCTGCACCCTCGAGAACCTCGGACACGATATCAATATTGCTGAAAACATTATTATTTGCGGCAGCCCTATTGGATTTAAAAAATGATCACAGAATTGTTCTCTGCACCCTCGAGAACCTCGGACACGATATCCATATTGCTAAAATCATAAATTTGTGCGGCGGCCATCTTGGATTTGAAAAATGATCACCAAATCGTTCTCTGCACCCTCGAGAATCTCAGGTACGATATCCATATTGCTGAAATCATAATTTTGTGCGGCGGCCATCTTGGATTTGAAAAATGATCACGAAATCGTTCTCAGCGCCCTCGAGAACCTCGGATACGATACCCATAATGTAGTTATCATAATTTTGAGCGGCGGCCATCTTGGATTTAAAAATGATCCCAAAATTGTTTTCTGCACCCTCGAGAACCTCGGACACGATATCAATATTGCTGAAAACATTATTATTTGCGGCAGCCCTCTTGGATTTCAAAAATGATCACAGAATTGTTCGCTGCACCCTCGAGAACCTCGGACACGATATCCATATTGCTAAAATCATAAATTTGTGCGGCGGCCATCTTGGATTTGAAAAATGATCACCAAATCGTTCTCTGCACCCTCGAGAACCTCGGACACGATATCCATATTGCTAAAATCATAAATTTGTGCGGCGGCCATCTTGGATTTGAAAAATGATCACCAAATCGTTCTCTGCACCCTCGAGAACCTCAGGTACGATATCCATATTGCTGAAATCATAATTTTGACCGGCGGCCATCTCGGATTTAAAAATGATCCCAAAATTGTTTTCTGCACCCTCGAGTACCTCGGACACGATATCCATATTGCTAAAATCATAAATTTGTGCGGCGGCCATCTTGGATTTGAAAAATGATCACCAAATCGTTCTCTGCACCCTCGAGAACCTCGGATACGATACCCATAATGTAGTTATCATAATTTTGAACGGCGGCCATCTCGGATTCAAAAATGATCCCATAATTGTTTTCTGCACCCTCGAGAACATCGGACACGATATCCATATTGCTAAAATCATAAATTTGTGCGGCGGCCATCTTGGATTTGAAAAATGATCCCCAAATCGTTCTCTGCACCCTCGAAAACCTCAGGTACGATATCCATATTGCTGAAATCATAATTTTGTGCGGCGGCCATCTTGGATTTGAAAAATGTTCACATAAACGTTCTCAGCACCCTCGAAAACCTCTGATACGATACCCATAATGTAGGTATTATACTTTTGAGCGGCAGCCATCTTGGATTTGTAAAATGATCACTTAATCGTTCTTTGCACCCTCGAGAACCTTGGATACGAAACCCATAATGTAGTTATGTAGATATCTTGTTACGGCGGCCATCTTGGATTTCAAAAATGATCACAAAATCGTTCTGTCCAATCTCGAGAACCTCGGATACGATACCCATATTTTTGTTATCATAATCTTGCACGGCAGCCATCTTGGATATGAAAAATGATCAGAAAATCGTTCTCAGCACCCGCGAGAACCTCGGATACAATATCAATATGGCTGAAAACATTATTGTTTGCGACAGCCCTCTTGGATTACAAAAATGATCACAGAATTTTTCTCTGCACCCATGAGAACCTCGGATACGATATCCATATTGCTAAAATCATACTTTTGTGCGGCAGCCATCTTGGATTTGAAAAATGATCACCAAATCGTTCTCTGCCATCTTGGATTTGAAAAATGTTCACAAAAACGTTCTCAGCACCCTCGAGAACCACTGATACGATCATAATGTAGTTATAATACTTTTGAGCGTCGGCCATCTTGGATTTGTAAAATGATCAAAAAATCGTTCTGTCCGCTCTCGAGAACCTCGGATACGATACCCATATTTTTGTGATCATAATCTTGCACGGCGGCCATCTTGGATATGAAAAATGATCAGAAAATTGTTCTCTGCACCCTCGAGAATCTCGGACACGATTTCCACATTGCTAAAATCATAATATTTTGCGGCGGCCATCTTGGATTTGAAGAATGATCACCAAATCGTTCTCTGCACCCTCGAGAACCTCGGATACGAAACCCATAATGTAGTTATCATAATTTAAAGCGGCGGCCATCTCGGATTTAAAAATGATCCCAAAATTGTTTTCTGCACCCTCGAGAACCTCGGACACGATATCAATATTGCTGAAAACATTATTATTTGCGGCAGCCCTCTTGGATTTCAAAAATGATCACAGAATTGTTCTCTGCACCCTCGAGAACCTGGGACACGATATCCATATTGCTAAAATCATAACTTTGTGCGGCGGCCATCTTGGATTTGAAAAATGATCACCAAATCGTTCTCTGCACCCTCGAGAACCTCAGGTACGATATCCATATTGCTGAAATCATAATTTTGTGCGGCGGCCATCTTGGATTTCAAAAATGATCACAAAATCGTTCTCAGCACCCTCGAGAACCTCGAATACGATACCCATAATGTAGTTATCATAATTTTGAGCGGCGGCCATCTCGGATTTAAAAATGATCCCAAAATTGTTTTCTGCACCCTCGAGTACCTCGGACACGATATCCATATTGCTAAAATCATAAATTTGTGCAGCGGCCATCTAGGATTTGAAAAATGATCACCAAATCGTTCTCTGCATCCTCGAGAACCTCAGATACGATACCCATAATGTAGTTATCATAATTTTGAACGGCGGCCATCTCGGATTCAAAAATGATCACATAATTGTTTTCTGCACCCTCGAGAACCTCAGACACGATATCCATATTGCTAAAATCATAAATTTGTGCGGCGGCCATCTTGGATTTGATAAATGATCACCAAATCGTTCTCTGCACCCTCGAGAACCTCAGGTACGATATCCATATTGCTGAAATCATAATTTTGTGCGGCGGCCATCTTGGATTTGAAAAATGATCACAAAATTGTTCTCAGCACCCTCGAAAACCTCTGATACGATACCCATAATGTAGGAATTATACTTTTGAGCGGCAGCCATCTTGGATTTGTAAAATGATCACTTAATCGTTCTCTGCACCCTCGAGAATCTCGGACACGATATCCATATTGCTGAAATCATAATTTTGTGCGGCGTAATATAGTTATCTTGGATTTGAAAAATGTTCACAAAAACGTTCTCAGCACCCTCGAGAACCTCTGATACGATATCCATATAGCTGAAAACATTATTGTTTGCGGCAGCCCTCTTGGATTTCAAAAATGATCACAAAATCGTTCTGTCGACTCTCGAGAACCTCGGATACGATACCCATATTTTTGTGATCATAATCTTGCACGGCGGCCATCTTGGATATGAAAAATGATCAGAAAATCGTTCTCAGCACCCGCGAGAACCTTGGATACGATACCCAAATTTTAGTGATCATAATCTTGTACGGCGGCCATCTTGGATATGAAAAATGATCAGAAAATCGTTCTCAGCACCCGCGAGAACCTCGGATACGATACCCAAATTTTTGTGATCATAATCTTGTACGGCGGCCATCTTGGATTTGAAAAATGATCACATAATCGTATTCAGCACCCTCGAGAACCTCGGATACGATACCCATTATGTAGTTATCATACTTTTGAGCGGCGGCCATCTTGGATTTTAAAACTGATCACAAAATCGTTCTCTGCACACTCGAGAACCTCTGATACGATACCCATAATGTAGTTATCATAATTTTGAACGGCGGCCATCTCGGATTCAAAAATGATCCCAAAATTGTTTTCTGCACCCTCGAGAACCTCGGACACGATATCAATATTGCTGAAAACATTATTATTTGCGGCAGCCCTCTTGGATTTCAAAAATGGTCACAGAATTGTTCTCTGCACCCTCGAGAACCTCGGACACGATATCCATATTGCTAAAATCATAATTTTGTTCGGCGGCCATCTTGGATTTGAAAAATGATCACAAAATCGTTCTCAGCACCCTCGAGAACCTCGGATACGATACCCATAATATAGTTATCATAATTTTGAGCGGCGGCCATCTCGGATTTGTAAAATGATCAAAAAATCGTTCTGTCCGCTCTCGAGAACCTCGGATACGATACCCATATTTTTGTGATCATAATCTTGCACGGCAGCCATCTTGGATATGAAAAATGATCAGAAAATCGTTCTCAGCACCCGCGAGAACCTCGGATACAATATCAATATGGCTGAAAACATTATTGTTTGCGACAGCCCTCTTGGATTACAAAAATGATCACAGAATTTTTCTCTGCACCCTCGAAAACCTCAGTTACGATATCCATATTGATGAAATCATAATTTTGTGCGGCGGCCATCTTGGATTTGAAAAATGTTCACATAAACGTTCTCAGCACCCTCGAAAACCTCTGATACGATACCCATAATGTAGGTATTATACTTTTGAGCGGCAGCCATCTTGGATTTGTAAAATGATCACTTAATCGTTCTTTGCACCCTCGAGAACCTCGGATACGAAACCCATAATGTAGTTATGTAGATATCTTGTTACGGCGGCCATCTTGGATTTCAAAAATCATCACAAAATCGTTCTGTCCAATCTCGAGAACCTCGGATACGATACCCATATTTTTGTGATCATAATCTTGCACGGCAGCCATCTTGGATATGAAAAATGATCAGAAAATCGTTCTCAGCACCCGCGAGAACCTCGGATACAATATCAATATGGCTGAAAACATTATTGTTTGCGACAGCCCTCTTGGATTACAAAAATGATCACAGAATTTTTCTCTGCACCCTCGAGAACCTCGGATACGATATCCATATTGCTAAAATCATACTTTTGTGCGGCAGCCATCTTGGATTTGAAAAATGATCACCAAATCGTTCTCTGCCATCTTGGATTTGAAAAATGTTCACAAAATCGTTCTCAGCACCCTCGAGAACCTCGGATACGATACCCATAATGTAGTTATCATAATTTTGAGCGGCGGCCATCTCGGATTTAAAAATGATCCCAAAATTGTTTTCTAAACCCTCGAGAACCTCGGACACGATATCAATATTGCTGAAAACATTATTATTTGCGGCAGCCCTCTTGGATTTCAAAAATGATCACAGAATTGTTCTCTGCACCCTCGAGAACCTCGGACACGATATCCATATTGGTAAAATCATAAATTTGTGCGGCGGCCATCTTAGATTTGAAAAATGATCACCAAATCGTTCTCTGCACCCTCGAGAACCTCAGGTACGATATCCATATTGCTGAAATCATAATTTTGTGCGGCGGCCATCTTGGATTTGAAAAATGATCACAAAATCGTTCTCAGCACCCTCGAGAACCTCGGATACGATACCCATAATGTAGTTATCATAATTTTGACCGGCGGCCATCTCGGATTTAAAAATGATCCAAAATTGTATTCTGCACCCTCGAGTACCTCGGACACGATATCCATATTGCTAAAATCATAAATTTGTGCGGCGGCCATCTTGGATTTGAAAAATGATCACCAAATCGTTCTCTGCACCCTCGAGAACCTCGGATACGATACCCATAATGTAGTTATCTCAATTTTGAACGGCGGCCATCTCGGATTCAAAAATGATCCCATAATTGTTTTCTGCACCCTCGAGAACATCGGACACGATATCCATATTGCTAAAATCATAAATTTGTGCGGCGGCCATCTTGGATTTGAAAAATGATCACCAAATCGTTCTCTGCACCCTCGAGAACCTCGGATACGATACCCATAATGTAGTTATCATAATTTTGAACGGCGGCCATCTCGGATTCAAAAATGATCCCATAATTGTTTTCTGCACCCTCGAGAACCTCAGACACGATATCCATATTGCTAAAATCATAAATTTGTGCGGCGGCCATCTTGGATTTGAAAAATGATCACCAAATCGTTCTCTGCACCCTCGAAAACCTCAGGTACGATATCCATATTGCTGAAATCATAATTTTGTGCGGCGGCCATCTTGGATTTGAAAAATGTTCACATAAACGTTCTCAGCACCCTCGAAAACCTCTGATACGATACCCATAATGTAGGTATTATACTTTTGAGCGGCAGCCATCTTGGATTTGTAAAATGATCAATTAATCGTTCTTTGCACCCTCGAGAACCTCGGATACGAAACCCATAATGTAGTTATGTAGATATCTTGTTACGGCAGCCATCTTGGATTTCAAAAATGATCACAAAATCGTTCTGTCCAATCTCGAGAACCTCGGATACGATACCCATATTTTTGTTATCATAATCTTGCACGGCAACCATCTTGGATATGAAAAATGATCAGAAAATCGTTCTCAGCACCCGCGAGAACCTCGGATACAATATCAATATGGCTGAAAACATTATTGTTTGCGACAGCCCTCTTGGATTACAAAAATGATCACAGAATTTTTCTCTGCACCCATGAGAACCTCGGATACGATATCCATATTGCTAAAATCATACTTTTGTGCGGCAGCCATCTTGGATTTGAAAAATGATCACCAAATCGTTCTCTGCCATCTTGGATTTGAAAAATGTTCACAAAAACGTTCTCAGCACCCTCGAGAACCACTGATACGATACCCATAATGTAGTTATAATACTTTTGAGCGTCGGCCATCTTGGATTTGTAAAATGATCAAAAAATCGTTCTGTCCGCTCTCGAGAACCTCGGATACGATACCCATAATGTAGTTATGTAGATATCTTGTTACGGCGGCCATCTTGGATTTCAAAAATGATCACAAAATCGTTCTGTCCAATCTCGAGAACCTCGGATACGATACCCATATTTTTGTGATCATAATCTTGCACGGCAGCCATCTTGGATATGAAAAATGATCAGAAAATCGGTCTCAGCACACGCGAGAACCTCGGATACAATATCAATATGGCTGAAAACATTATTGTTTGCGTCAGCCCTCTTGGATTACAAAAATGATCACAGAATTGTTCTCTGCACCCTCGAGAACCTCGGACACGATATCCATATTGCTAAAATCATACTTTTGTGCGGCAGCCATCTTGGATTTGAAAAATGATCACCAAATCGTTCTCTGCCATCTTGGATTTGAAAAATGTTCACAAAAACGTTCTCAGCACCCTCGAGAACCTCTGATACGATACCCATAATGTAGTAATAGTACTTTTGAGCGTCGGCCATCTTGGAGTTGTAAAATGATCAAAAAATCGTTCTGTTCACTCTCGAGAACCTCGGATACGATACCCATATTTTTGTGATCATAATCTTGCACGATGGCCATCTTGGATATGAAAAATGATCAGAAAATCGTTCTAAGCACCCGCGAGAACCTCGGATACGATACCCAAATTTTTGTGATCAAAATCTTGTAGGGCGGCCATCTTGGATTTGAAAAATGATCACATAATCGTATTCAGCACCCTCGAGAACCTCGGATACGATACCCATAATGTAGTTATCATACTTTTGAGCGGCGGCCATCTTGGATTTTAAAACTGATCACAAAATCGTTCTCTGCACCCTCGAGAACCTCGGATACGATACCCATAATGTAGTTATCATAATTTTGAATGGCGGCCATCTCGGATTCAAAAATGATCCCAAAATCATTCTCTGCACCCTCGAGAATCTCGGACACGATATCCATATTGCTGAAATCATAATTTTGTGCGGCGTAATATAGTTATCTTGGATTTGAAAAATGTTCACAAAAACGTTCTCAGCACCCTCGAGAACCTCTGATACGATATCCATATAGCTGAAAACATTATTGTTTGCGGCAGCCCTCTTGGATTTCAAAAATGATCACAAAATCGTTCTGTCGACTCTCGAGAACCTCGGATACGATACCCATATTTTTGTGATCATAATCTTGCACGGCGGCCATCTTGGATATGAAAAATGATCAGAAAATCGTTCTCAGCACCCTTGAGAACCTTGGATACGATACCCAAATTTTTGTGATCATAATCTTGTACGGCGGCCATCTTGGATATGAAAAATGATCAGAAAATCGTTCTCAGCACCCGCGAGAACCTCGGATACGATACCCAAATTTTTGTAATCATAATCTTGTACGGCGGCCATCTTGGATTTGAAAAATGATCACATAATCGTATTCAGCACCCTCGAGAACCTCGGATACGATACCCATAATGTAGTTATCATACTTTTGAGCGGCGGCCATCTTGGATTTTAAAACTGATCACAAAATCGTTCTCTGCACACTCGAGAACCTCTGATACGATACCCATAATGTAGTTATCATAATTTTGAACGCCGGCCATCTCGGATTCAAAAATGATCCCAAAATTGTTTTCTGCACCCTCGAGAACCTCGGACACGATATCAATATTGCTGAAAACATTATTATTTGCGGCAGCCCTCTTGGATTTCAAAAATGATCACAGAATTGTTCTCTGCACCCTCGAGAACCTCGGACACGATATCCATATTGCTAAAATCATAATTTTGTTCGGCGGCCATCTTGGATTTGAAAAATGATCACAAAATCGTTCTCAGCACCCTCGAGAACCTCGGATACGATACCCATAATATAGTTATCATAATTTTGAGCGGCGGCCATCTCGGATTTAAAAATGATCCCAAAATTGTTTTCTGCACCCTCGAGAACCTCGGACACGATATCAATATTGCTGAAAACATTATTATTTGCGGCAGCCCTCTTGGATTTCAAAAATGATCACAGAATTGTTCTCTGCACCCTCGAGAACCTCGGACACGATATCCATATTGCTAAAATCATAAATTTGTGCGGCGGCCGTCTTGGATTTGAAAAATGATCACCAAATCGTTCTCTGCACCCTCGAGAACCTCAGGTACGATATCCATATTGCTGAAATCATAATTTTGACCGGCGGCCATCTCGGATTTAAAAATGATCCCAAAATTGTTTTCTGCACCCTCGAGTACCTCGGACACGATATCCATATTGCTAAAATCATAAATTTGTGCGGCGGCCATCTTGGATTTGAAAAATGATCACCAAATCGTTCTCTGCACCCTCGAGAACCTCGGATACGATACCCATAATGTAGTTATCATAATTTTGAACGGCGGCCATCTCGGATTCAAAAATGATCCCATAATTGTTTTCTGCACCCTCGAGAACATCGGACACGATATCCATATTGCTAAAATCATAAATTTGTGCGGCGGCCATCTTGGATTTGAAAAATGATCACCAAATCGTTCTCTGCACCCTCGAAAACCTCAGGTACGATATCCATATTGATGAAATCATAATTTTGTGCGGCGGCCATCTTGGATTTGAAAAATGTT
Organism: Leptidea sinapis; assembly: GCF_905404315.1. Lineage (NCBI taxonomy): Eukaryota > Metazoa > Arthropoda > Insecta > Lepidoptera > Pieridae > Leptidea > Leptidea sinapis. The sequence goes on along the minus strand of NC_066305.1, from coordinate 9,355,146 downwards.
CACATAAACGTTCTCAGCACCCTCGAAAACCTCTGATACGATACCCATAATGTAGGTATTATACTTTTGAGCGGCAGCCATCTTGGATTTGTAAAATGATCACTTAATCGTTCTTTGCACCCTCGAGAACCTCGGATACGAAACCCATAATGTAGTTATGTAGATATCTTGTTACGGCGGCCATCTTGGATTTCAAAAATCATCACAAAATCGTTCTGTCAAATCTCGAGAACCTCGGATACGATACCCATATTTTTGTGATCATAATCTTGCACGGCAGCCATCTTGGATATGAAAAATGATCAGAAAATCGTTCTCAGCACCCGCGAGAACCTCGGATACAATATCAATATGGCTGAAAACATTATTGTTTGCGACAGCCCTCTTGGATTACAAAAATGATCACAGAATTTTTCTCTGCACCCTCGAGAACCTCGGATACGATATCCATATTGCTAAAATCATACTTTTGTGCGGCAGCCATCTTGGATTTGAAAAAATGATCACCAAATCGTTCTCTGCCATCTTGGATTTGAAAAATGTTCACAAAAACGTTCTCAGCACCCTCGAGAACCACTGATACGATACCCATAATGTAGTTATAATACTTTTGAGCGTCGGCCATCTTGGATTTGTAAAATGATCAAAAAATCGTTCTGTCCGCTCTCGAGAACCTCGGATACGATACCCATATTTTTGTGATCATAATCTTGCACGGCAGCCATCTTGGATATGAAAAATGATCAGAAAATCGTTCTCAGCACCCGCGAGAACCTCGGATACAATATCAATATGGCTGAAAACATTATTGTTTGCGACAGCCCTCTTGGATTACAAAAATGATCACAGAATTTTTCTCTGCACTCGAAAACCTCAGTTACGATATCCATATTGATGAAATCATAATTTTGTGCGGCGGCCATCTTGGATTTGAAAAATGTTCACATAAACGTTCTCAGCACCCTCGAAAACCTCTGATACGATACCCATAATGTAGGAATTATACTTTTGAGCGGCAGCCATCTTGGATTTGTAAAATGATCACTTAATCGTTCTCTGCACCCTCGAGAATCTCGGACACGATATCCATATTGCTGAAATCATAATTTTGTGCGGCGTAATATAGTTATCTTGGATTTGAAAAATGTTCACAAAAACGTTCTCAGCACCCTCGAGAACCTCTGATACGATATCCATATAGCTGAAAACATTATTGTTTGCGGCAGCCCTCTTGGATTTCAAAAATGATCACAAAATCGTTCTGTCGACTCTCGAGAACCTCGGATACGATACCCATATTTTTGTGATCATAATCTTGCACGGCGGCCATCTTGGATTTTAAAACTGATCACAAAATCGTTCTCTGCACACTCGAGAACCTCTGATACGATACCCATAATGTAGTTATCATAATTTTGAACGGCGGCCATCTCGGATTCAAAAATGATCCCAAAATTGTTTTCTGCACCCTCGAGAACCTCGGACACGATATCAATATTGCTGAAAACATTATTATTTGCGGCAGCCCTATTGGATTTAAAAAATGATCACAGAATTGTTCTCTGCACCCTCGAGAACCTCGGACACGATATCCATATTGCTAAAATCATAAATTTGTGCGGCGGCCATCTTGGATTTGAAAAATGATCACCAAATCGTTCTCTGCACCCTCGAAAACCTCAGGTACGATATCCATATTGATGAAATCATAATTTTGTGCGGCGGCCATCTTGGATTTGAAAAATGTTCACATAAACGTTCTCAGCACCCTCGAAAACCTCTGATACGATACCCATAATGTAGGTATTATACTTTTGAGCGGCAGCCATCTTGGATTTGTAAAATGATCACTTAATCGTTCTTTGCACCCTCGAGAACCTCGGATACGAAACCCATAATGTAGTTATGTAGATATCTTGTTACGGCGGCCATCTTGGATTTCAAAAATCATCACAAAATCGTTCTGTCCAATCTCGAGAACCTCGGATACGATACCCATATTTTTGTGATCATAATCTAGCACGGCAGCCATCTTGGATATGAAAAATGATCAGAAAATCGTTCTCAGCACCCGCGAGAACCTCGGATACAATATCAATATGGCTGAAAACATTATTGTTTGCGACAGCCCTCTTGGATTACAAAAATGATCACAGAATTTTTCTCTGCACCCTCGAGAACCTCGGATACGATATCCATATTGCTAAAATCATACTTTTGTGCGGCAGCCATCTTGGATTTGAAAAATGATCACCAAATCGTTCTCTGCCATCTTGGATTTGAAAAATGTTCACAAAAACGTTCTCAGCACCCTCGAGAACCACTGATACGATACCCATAATGTAGTTATAATACTTTTGAGCGTCGGCCATCTTGGATTTGTAAAATGATCAAAAAATCGTTCTGTCCGCTCTCGAGAACCTCGGATACGATACCCATATTTTTGTGATCATAATCTTGCACGGCGGCCATCTTGGATATGAAATATGATCAAAAAATCATTCTCAGCACCCGCGAGAACCTCGAATACGATACCCAAATGTTTGTGATCATAATCTTGTACGGCGGCCATCTTGGATTTGAAAAATGTTCACAAAAACGTTCTCAGCACCCTCGAGAACCTCTGATACGATACCCATAATGTAGTAATAGTACTTTTGAGCGTCGGCCATCTTGGAGTTGTAAAATAATCAAAAAATCGTTCTGTTCACTCTCGAGAACCTCGGATACGATACCCATATTTTTGTGATCATAATCTTGCACGATGGCCATCTTGGATATGAAAAATGATCAGAAAATCGTTCTAAGCACCCGCGAGAACCTCGGATACGATACCCAAATTTTTGTGATCAAAATCTTGTAGGGCGGCCATCTTGGATTTGAAAAATGATCACATAATCGTATTCAGCACCCTCGAGAACCTCGGATACGATACCCATAATGTAGTTATCATACTTTTGAGCGGCGGCCATCTTGGATTTTAAAACTGATCACAAAATCGTTCTCTGCACCCTCGAGAACCTCGGATACGATACCCATAATGTAGTTATCATAATTTTGAATGGCGGCCATCTCGGATTCAAAAATGATCCCAAAATCATTCTCTGCACCCTCGAGAATCTCGGACACGATATCCATATTGCTGAAATCATAATTTTGTGCGGCGTAATATAGTTATCTTGGATTTGAAAAATGTTCACAAAAACGTTCTCAGCACCCTCGAGAACCTCTGATACGATATCCATATAGCTGAAAACATTATTGTTTGCGGCAGCCCTCTTGGATTTCAAAAATGATCACAAAATCGTTCTGTCGACTCTCGAGAACCTCGGATACGATACCCATATTTTTGTGATCATAATCTTGCACGGCGGCCATCTTGGATATGAAAAATGATCAGAAAATCGTTCTCAGCACCCTTGAGAACCTTGGATACGATACCCAAATTTTTGTGATCATAATCTTGTACGGCGGCCATCTTGGATATGAAAAATGATCAGAAAATCGTTCTCAGCACCCGCGAGAACCTCGGATACGATACCCAAATTTTTGTAATCATAATCTTGTACGGCGGCCATCTTGGATTTGAAAAATGATCACATAATCGTATTCAGCACCCTCGAGAACCTCGGATACGATACCCATAATGTAGTTATCATACTTTTGAGCGGCGGCCATCTTGGATTTTAAAACTGATCACAAAATCGTTCTCTGCACACTCGAGAACCTCTGATACGATACCCATAATGTAGTTATCATAATTTTGAACGGCGGCCATCTCGGATTCAAAAATGATCCCAAAATTGTTTTCTGCACCCTCGAGAACCTCGGACACGATATCAATATTGCTGAAAACATTATTATTTGCGGCAGCCCTCTTGGATTTCAAAAATGATCACAGAATTGTTCTCTGCACCCTCGAGAACCTCAGGTACGATATCCATATTGCTGAAATCATAATTTAAAGCGGCGGCCATCTCGGATTTAAAAATGATCCCAAAATTGTTTTCTGCACCCTCGAGTACCTCGGACACGATATCCATATTGCTAAAATCATAAATTTGTGCGGCGGCCATCTTGGATTTGAAAAATGATCACCAAATCGTTCTCTGCACCCTCGAGAACCTCGGATACGATACCCATAATGTAGTTATCATAATTTTGAACGGCTGCCATCTCGGATTCAAAAATGATCCCATAATTGTTTTCTGCACCCTCGAGAACATCGGACACGATATCCATATTGCTAAAATCATAAATTTGTGCGGCGGCCATCTTGGATTTGAAAAATGATCACCAAATCGTTCTCTGCACCCTCGAAAACCTCAGGTACGATATCCATATTGATGAAATCATAATTTTGTGCGGCGGCCATCTTGGATTTGAAAAATGTTCACATAAACGTTCTCAGCACCCTCGAAAACCTCTGATGCGATACCCATAATGTAGGTATTATACTTTTGAGCGGCAGCCATCTTGGATTTGTAAAATGATCACTTAATCGTTCTTTGCACCCTCGAGAACCTCGGATACGAAACCCATAATGTAGTTATGTAGATATCTTGTTACGGCGGCCATCTTGGATTTCAAAAATCATCACAAAATCGTTCTGTCAAATCTCGAGAACCTCGGATACGATACCCATATTTTTGTGATCATAATCTTGCACGGCAGCCATCTTGGATATGAAAAATGATCAGAAAATCGATCTCAGCACCCGCGAGAACCTCGGATACAATATCAATATGGCTGAAAACATTATTGTTTGCGACAGCCCTCTTGGATTACAAAAATGATCACAGAATTTTTCTCTGCACCCTCGAGAACCTCGGATACGATATCCATATTGCTAAAATCATACTTTTGTGCGGCAGCCATCTTGGATTTGAAAAATGATCACCAAATCGTTCTCTGCCATCTTGGATTTGAAAAATGTTCACAAAAACGTTCTCAGCACCCTCGAGAACCACTGATACGATACCCATAATGTAGTTATAATACTTTTGAGCGTCGGCCATCTTGGATTTGTAAAATGATCAAAAAATCGTTCTGTCCGCTCTCGAGAACCTCGGATACGATACCCATATTTTTGTGATCATAATCTTGCACGGCAGCCAGCTTGGATATGAAAAATTGATTAGAAAATCGTTCTCAGCACCCGCGAGAACCTCGGATACAATATCAATATGGCTGAAAACATTATTGTTTGCGACAGCCCTCTTGGATTACAAAAATGATCACAGAATTTTTCTCTGCACCCTCGAAAACCTCAGTTACGATATCCATATTGATGAAATCATAATTTTGTGCGGCGGCCATCTTGGATTTGAAAAATGTTCACATAAACGTTCTCAGCACCCTCGAAAACCTCTGATACGATACCCATAATGTAGGAATTATACTTTTGAGCGGCAGCCATCTTGGATTTGTAAAATGATCACTTAATCGTTCTCTGCACCCTCGAGAATCTCGGACACGATATCCATATTGCTGAAATCATAATTTTGTGCGGCGTAATATAGTTATCTTGGATTTGAAAAATGTTCACAAAAACGTTCTCAGCACCCTCGAGAACCTCTGATACGATATCCATATAGCTGAAAACATTATTGTTTGCGGCAGCCCTCTTGGATTTCAAAAATGATCACAAAATCGTTCTGTCGACTCTCGAGAACCTCGGATACGATACCCATATTTTTGTGATCATAATCTTGCACGGCGGCCATCTTGGATATGAAAAATGATCAGAAAATCGTTCTCAGCACCCGCGAGAACCTTGGATACGATACCCAAATTTTTGTGATCATAATCTTGTACGGCGGCCATCTTGAATATGAAAAATGATCAGAAAATCGTTCTCAGCACCCGCGAGAACCTCGGATACGATACCCAAATTTTTGTGATCATAAGCTTGTACGGCGGCCATCTTGGATTTGAAAAATGATCACATAATCGTATTCAGCACCCTCGAGAACCTCGGATACGATACCCATTATGTAGTTATCATACTTTTGAGCGGCGGCCATCTTGGATTTTAAAACTGATCACAAAATCGTTCTCTGCACACTCGAGAACCTCTGATACGATACCCATAATGTAGTTATCATAATTTTGAACGGCGGCCATCTCGGATTCAAAAATGATCCCAAAATTGTTTTCTGCACCCTCGAGAACCTCGGACACGATATCAATATTGCTGAAAACATTATTATTTGCGGCAGCCCTCTTGGATTTCAAAAATGGTCACAGAACTGTTCTCTGCACCCTCGAGAACCTCGGACACGATATCCATATTGCTAAAATCATAATTTTGTTCGGCGGCCATCTTGGATTTGAAAAATGATCACAAAATCGTTCTCAGCACCCTCGAGAACCTCGGATACGATACCCATAATGTAGTTATCATAATTTTGAACGGCGGCCATCTCGGATTCAAAAATGATCCCAAAATTGTTTTCTGCACCCTCGAGAACCTCGGACACGATATCAATATTGCTGAAAACATTATTATTTGCGGCAGCCCTCTTGGATTTCAAAAATGGTCACAGAACTGTTCTCTGCACCCTCGAGAACCTCGGACACGATATCCATATTGCTAAAATCATAATTTTGTTCGGCGGCCATCTTGGATTTGAAAAATGATCACAAAATCGTTCTCAGCACCCTCGAGAACCTCGGATACGATACCCATAATGTAGTTATCATAATTTTGAGCGGCGGCCATCTCGGATTTGTAAAATGATCAAAAAATCGTTCTGTCCGCTCTCGAGAACCTCGGATACGATACCCATATTTTTGTGATCATAATCTTGCACGGCAGCCATCTTGGATATGAAAAATGATCAGAAAATCGTTCTCAGCACCCGCGAGAACCTCGGATACAATATCAATATGGCTGAAAACATTATTGTTTGCGACAGCCCTCTTGGATTACAAAAATGATCACAGAATTTTTCTCTGCACCCTCGAAAACCTCAGTTACGATATCCATATTGATGAAATCATAATTTTGTGCGGCGGCCATCTTGGATTTGAAAAATGTTCACATAAACGTTCTCAGCACCCTCGAAAACCTCTGATACGATACCCATAATGTAGGTATTATACTTTTGAGCGGCAGCCATCTTTGATTTGTAAAATGATCACTTAATCGTTCTTTGCACCCTCGAGAACCTCGGATACGAAACCCATAATGTAGTTATGTAGATATCTTGTTACGGCGGCCATCTTGGATTTCAAAAATCATCACAAAATCGTTCTGTCCAATCTCGAGAACCTCGGATACGATACCCATATTTTTGTGAACATAATCTTGCACGGCAGCCATCTTGGATATGAAAAATGATCAGAAAATCGTTCTCAGCACCCGCGAGAACCTCGGATACAATATCAATATGGCTGAAAACATTATTGTTTGTGACAGCCCTCTTGGATTACAAAAATGATCACAGAATTTTTCTCTGCACCCTCGAGAACCTCGGATACGATATCCATATTGCTAAAATCATACTTTTGTGCGGCAGCCATCTTGGATTTGAAAAATGATCACCAAATCGTTCTCTGCCATCTTGGATTTGAAAAATGTTCACAAAATCGTTCTCAGCACCCTCGAGAACCTCGGATACGATACCCATAATGTAGTTATCATAATTTTGAGCGGCGGCCATCTCGGATTTAAAAATGATCCCAAAATTGTTTTCTGCACCCTCGAGAACCTCGGACACGATATCAATATTGCTGAAAACATTATTATTTGCGGCAGCCCTCTTGGATTTCAAAAATGATCACAGAATTGTTCTCTGCACCCTCGAGAACCTCGGACACGATATCCATATTGGTAAAATCATAAATTTGTGCGGCGGCCATCTTAGATTTGAAAAATGATCACCAATTCGTTCTCTGCACCCTCGAGAACCTCAGGTACGATATCCATATTGCTGAAATCATAATTTTGTGCGGCGGCCATCTTGGATTTGAAAAATGATCACAAAATCGTTCTCAGCACCCTCGAGAACCTCGGATACGATACCCATAATGTAGTTATCATAATTTTGACCGGCGGCCATCTCGGATTTAAAAATGATCCCAAAATTGTATTCTGCACCCTCGAGTACCTCGGACACGATATCCATATTGCTAAAATCATAAATTTGTGCGGCGGCCATCTTGGATTTGAAAAATGATCACCAAATCGTTCTCTGCACCCTCGAGAACCTCGGATACGATACCCATAATGTAGTTATCTCAATTTTGAACGGCGGCCATCTCGGATTCAAAAATGATCCCATAATTGTTTTCTGCACCCTCGAGAACATCGGACACGATATCCATATTGCTAAAATCATACTTTTGTGCGGCGGCCATCTTGGATTTGAAAAATGATCACCAAATCGTTCTCTGCACCCTCGAAAACCTCAGGTACGATATCCATATTGATGAAATCATAATTTTGTGCGGCGGCCATCTTGGATTTGAAAAATGTTCACATAAACGTTCTCAGCACCCTCGAAAACCTCTGATACGATACCCATAATGTAGGTATTATACTTTTGAGCGGCAGCCATCTTGGATTTGTAAAATGATCACTTAATCGTTCTTTGCACCCTCGAGAACCTCGGATACGAAACCCATAATGTAGTTATGTAGATATCTTGTTACGGCGGCCATCTTGGATTTCAAAAATCATCACAAAATCGTTCTGTCCAATCTCGAGAACCTCGGATACGATACCCATATTTTTGTGATCATAATCTTGCACGGCAGCCATCTTGGATATGAAAAATGATCAGAAAATCGTTCTCAGCACCCGCGAGAACCTCGGATACAATATCAATATGGCTGAAAACATTATTGTTTGCGACAGCCCTCTTGGATTACAAAAATGATCACAGAATTTTTCTCTGCACCCTCGAGAACCTCGGATACGATATCCATATTGCTAAAATCATACTTTTGTGCGGCAGCCATCTTGGATTTGAAAAATGATCACCAAATCGTTCTCTGCCATCTTGGATTTGAAAAATGTTCACAAAAACGTTCTCAGCACCCTCGAGAACCACTGATACGATACCCATAATGTAGTTATAATACTTTTGAGCGTCGGCCATCTTGGATTTGTAAAATGATCAAAAAATCGTTCTGTCCGCTCTCGAGAACCTCGGATACGATACCCATATTTTTGTGATCATAATCTTGCACGGCGGCCATCTTGGATATGAAATATGATCAAAAAATCATTCTCAGCACCCGCGAGAACCTCGGATACGATACCCAAATGTTTGTGATCATAATCTTGTACGGCGGCCATCTTGGATTTGAAAACTGATCACATAATCGTATTCAGCACCCTCGAGAACCTCGGATACGATACCCATAATGTAGTTATCATACTTTTGAGCGGCGGCCATCTTGGATTTTAAAACTGATCACAAAATCGTTCTCTGCACACTCGAGAACCTCTGATACGATACCCATAATGTAGTTATCATAATTTTGAACGGCGGCCATCTCGGATTCAAAAATGATCCCAAAATTGTTTTCTGCACCCTCGAGAACCTCGGACACGATATCAATATTGCTGAAAACATTATTATTTGCGGCAGCCCTATTGGATTTAAAAAATGATCACAGAATTGTTCTCTGCACCCTCGAGAACCTCGGACACGATATCCATATTGCTTAAATCATAATTTTGTGCGGCGGCCATCTTGGATTTGAAAAATGATCACCAAATCGTTCTCTGCACCCTCGAGAATCTCAGGTACGATATCCATATTGCTGAAATCATAATTTTGTGCGGCGGCCATCTTGGATTTGAAAAATGATCACAAAATCGTTCTCAGCACCCTCGAGAACCTCGGATACGATACCCATAATGTAGTTATCATAATTTTGAGCGGCGGCCATCTTGGATTTAAAAATGATCCCAAAATTGTTTTCTGCACCCTCGAGAACCTCGGACACGATATCAATATTGCTGAAAACATTATTATTTGCGGCAGCCCTCTTGGATTTCAAAAATGATCACAGAATTGTTCGCTGCACCCTCGAGAACCTCGGACACGATATCCATATTGCTAAAATCATAAATTTGTGCGGCGGCCATCTTGGATTTGAAAAATGATCACCAAATCGTTCTCTGCACCCTCGAGAACCTCAGGTACGATATCCATATTGCTGAAATCATAATTTTGTGCGGCGGCCATCTTGGATTTGAAAAATGATCACAAAATCGTTCTCAGCACCCTCGAGAACCTCGGATACGATACCCATAATGTAGTTATCATAATTTTGAGCGGCGGCCATCTCGGATTTAAAAATGATCCCAAAATTGTTTTCTGCACCCTCGAGTACCTCGGACACGATATCCATGTTGCTAAAATCATAAATTTGTGCGGCGGCCATCTTGGATTTGAAAAATGATCACCAAATCGTTCTCTGCACCCTCGAGAACCTCGGATACGATACCCATAATGTAGTTATCATAATTTTGAACGGCGGCCATCTCGGATTCAAAAATGATCCCATAATTGTTTTCTGCACCCTCGAGAACATCGGACACGATATCCATATTGCTAAAATCATAAATTTGTGCGGCGGCCATCTTGGATTTGAAAAATGATCCCCAAATCGTTCTCTGCACCCTCGAAAACCTCAGGTACGATATCCATATTGCTGAAATCATAATTTTGTGCGGCGGCCATCTTGGATTTGAAAAATGTTCACATAAACGTTCTCAGCACCCTCGAAAACCTCTGATACGATACCCATAATGTAGGTATTATACTTTTGAGCGGCAGCCATCTTGGATTTGTAAAATGATCACTTAATCGTTCTTTGCACCCTCGAGAACCTTGGATACGAAACCCATAATGTAGTTATGTAGATATCTTGTTACGGCGGCCATCTTGGATTTCAAAAATGATCACAAAATCGTTCTGTCCAATCTCGAGAACCTCGGATACGATACCCATATTTTTGTTATCATAATCTTGCACGGCAGCCATCTTGGATATGAAAAATGATCAGAAAATCGTTCTCAGCACCCGCGAGAACCTCGGATACAATATCAATATGGCTGAAAACATTATTGTTTGCGACAGCCCTCTTGGATTACAAAAATGATCACAGAATTTTTCTCTGCACCCATGAGAACCTCGGATACGATATCCATATTGCTAAAATCATACTTTTGTGCGGCAGCCATCTTGGATTTGAAAAATGATCACCAAATCGTTCTCTGCCATCTTGGATTTGAAAAATGTTCACAAAAACGTTCTCAGCACCCTCGAGAACCACTGATACGATACCCATAATGTAGTTATAATACTTTTGAGCGTCGGCCATCTTGGATTTGTAAAATGATCAAAAAATCGTTCTGTCCGCTCTCGAGAACCTCGGATACGATACCCATAATTTTGTGATCATAATCTTGCACGGCGGCCATCTTGGATATGAAAAATGATCAGAAAATTGTTCTCTGCACCCTCGAGAATCTCGGACACGATTTCCACATTGCTAAAATCATAATATTTTGCGGCGGCCATCTTGGATTTGAAGAATGATCACCAAATCGTTCTCTGCACCCTCGAGAACCTCGGATACGAAACCCATAATGTAGTTATCATAATTTAAAGCGGCGGCCATCTCGGATTTAAAAATGATCCCAAAATTGTTTTCTGCACCCTCGAGAACCTCGGACACGATATCAATATTGCTGAAAACATTATTATTTGCGGCAGCCCTCTTGGATTTCAAAAATGATCACAGAATTGTTCTCTGCACCCTCGAGAACCTCGGACACGATATCCATATTGCTAAAATCATAACTTTGTGCGGCGGCCATCTTGGATTTGAAAAATGATCACCAAATCGTTCTCTGCACCCTTGAGAACTTCAGGTACGATATCCATATTGCTGAAATCATAATTTTGTGCGGCGGCCGTCTTGGATTTGAAAAATGATCACAAAATCGTTCTCTGCACCCTCGAGAACCTCGAATACGATACCCATAATGTAGTTATCATAATTTTGAGCGGCGGCCATCTCGGATTTAAAAATGATCCCAAAATTGTTTTCTGCACCCTCGAGTACCTCGGACACGATATCCATATTGCTAAAATCATAAATTTGTGCAGCGGCCATCTAGGATTTGAAAAATGATCACCAAATCGTTCTCTGCATCCTCGAGAACCTCAGATACGATACCCATAATGTAGTTATCATAATTTTGAACGGCGGCCATCTCGGATTCAAAAATGATCATATAATTGTTTTCTGCACCCTCGAGAACCTCAGACACGATATCCATATTGCTAAAATCATAAATTTGTGCGGCGGCCATCTTGGATTTGATAAATGATCACCAAATCGTTCTCTGCACCCTCGAGAACCTCAGGTACGATATCCATATTGCTGAAATCATAATTTTGTGCGGCGGCCATCTTGGATTTGAAAAATGATCACAAAATTGTTCTCAGCACCCTCGAAAACCTCTGATACGATACCCATAATGTAGGAATTATACTTTTGAGCGGCAGCCATCTTGGATTTGTAAAATGATCACTTAATCGTTCTCTGCACCCTCGAGAATCTCGGACACGATATCCATATTGCTGAAATCATAATTTTGTGCGGCGTAATATAGTTATCTTGGATTTGAAAAATGTTCACAAAAACGTTCTCAGCACCCTCGAGAACCTCTGATACGATATCCATATAGCTGAAAACATTATTGTTTGCGGCAGCCCTCTTGGATTTCAAAAATGATCACAAAATCGTTCTGTCGACTCTCGAGAACCTCGGATACGATACCCATATTTTTGTGATCATAATCTTGCACGGCGGCCATCTTGGATATGAAAAATGATCAGAAAATCGTTCTCAGCACCCGCGAGAACCTTGGATACGATACCCAAATTTTAGTGATCATAAACTTGTACGGCGGCCATCTTGGATATGAAAAATGATCAGAAAATCGTTCTCAGCACCCGCGAGAACCTCGGATACGATACCCAAATTTTTGTGATCATAATCTTGTACGGCGGCCATCTTGGATTTGAAAAATGATCACATAATCGTATTCAGCACCCTCGAGAACCTCGGATACGATACCCATTATGTAGTTATCATACTTTTGAGCGGCGGCCATCTTGGATTTTAAAACTGATCACAAAATCGTTCTCTGCACACTCGAGAACCTCTGATACGATACCCATAATGTAGTTATCATAATTTTGAACGGCGGCCATCTCGGATTCAAAAATGATCCCAAAATTGTTTTCTGCACCCTCGAGAACCTCGGACACGATATCAATATTGCTGAAAACATTATTATTTGCGGCAGCCCTCTTGGATTTCAAAAATGGTCACAGAATTGTTCTCTGCACCCTCGAGAACCTCGGACACGATATCCATATTGCTAAAATCATAATTTTGTTCGGCGGCCATCTTGGATTTGAAAAATGATCACAAAATCGTTCTCTGCACCCTCGAGAACCTCGGATACGATACCCATAATATAGTAATCATAATTTTGAGCGGCGGCCATCTCGGATTTGTAAAATGATCAAAAAATCGTTCTGTCCGCTCTCGAGAACCTCGGATACGATACCCATATTTTTGTGATCATAATCTTGCACGGCAGCCATCTTGGATATGAAAAATGATCAGAAAATCGTTCTCAGCACCCGCGAGAACCTCGGATACAATATCAATATGGCTGAAAACATTATTGTTTGCGACAGCCCTCTTGGATTACAAAAATGATCACAGAATTTTTCTCTGCACCCTCGAAAACCTCAGTTACGATATCCATATTGATGAAATCATAATTTTGTGCGGCGGCCATCTTGGATTTGAAAAATGTTCACATAAACGTTCTCAGCACCCTCGAAAACCTCTGATACGATACCCATAATGTAGGTATTATACTTTTGAGCGGCAGCCATCTTGGATTTGTAAAATGATCACTTAATCGTTCTTTGCACCCTCGAGAACCTCGGATACGAAACCCATAATGTAGTTATGTAGATATCTTGTTACGGCGGCCATCTTGGATTTAAAAAATCATCACAAAATCGTTCTGTCCAATCTCGAGAACCTCGGATACGATACCCATATTTTTGTGATCATAATCTTGCACGGCAGCCATCTTGGATATGAAAAATGATCAGAAAATCGTTCTCAGCACCCGCGAGAACCTCGGATACAATATCAATATGGCTGAAAACATTATTGTTTGTGACAGCCCTCTTGGATTACAAAAATGATCACAGAATTTTTCTCTGCATCCTCGAGAACCTCGGATACGATATCCATATTGCTAAAATCATACTTTTGTGCGGCAGCCATCTTGGATTTGAAAAATGATCACCAAATCGTTCTCTGCCATCTTGGATTTGAAAAATGTTCACAAAATCGTTCTCAGCACCCTCGAGAACCTCGGATACGATACCCATAATGTAGTTATCATAATTTTGAGCGGCGGCCATCTCGGATTTAAAAATGATCCCAAAATTGTTTTCTAAACCCTCGAGAACCTCGGACACGATATCAATATTGCTGAAAACATTATTATTTGCGGCAGCCCTCTTGGATTTCAAAAATGATCACAGAATTGTTCTCTGCACCCTCGAGAACCTCGGACACGATATCCATATTGGTAAAATCATAAATTTGTGCGGCGGCCATCTTAGATTTGAAAAATGATCACCAAATCGTTCTCTGCACCCTCGAGAACCTCAGGTACGATATCCATATTGCTGAAATCATAATTTTGTGCGGCGGCCATCTTGGATTTGAAAAATGATCACAAAATCGTTCTCAGCACCCTCGAGAACCTCGGATACGATACCCATAATGTAGTTATCATAATTTTGACCGGCGGCCATCTCGGATTTAAAAATGATCCAAAATTGTATTCTGCACCCTCGAGTACCTCGGACACGATATCCATATTGCTAAAATCATAAATTTGTGCGGCGGCCATCTTGGATTTGAAAAATGATCACCAAATCGTTCTCTGCACCCTCGAGAACCTCGGATACGATACCCATAATGTAGTTATCTCAATTTTGAACGGCGGCCATCTCGGATTCAAAAATGATCCCATAATTGTTTTCTGCACCCTCGAGAACATCGGACACGATATCCATATTGCTAAAATCATAAATTTGTGCGGTGGCCATCTTGGATTTGAAAAATGATCACCAAATCGTTCTCTGCACCCTCGAAAACCTCAGGTACGATATCCATATTGATGAAATCATAATTTTGTGCGGCGGCCATCTTGGATTTGAAAAATGTTCACATAAACGTTCTCAGCACCCTCGAGAACCTCGGATACGAAACCCATAATGTAGTTATGTAGATATCTTGTTACGGCGGCCATCTTGGATTTCAAAAATCATCACAAAATCGTTCTGTCCAATCTCGAGAACCTCGGATACGATACCCATATTTTTGTGATCATAATCTTGCACGGCAGCCATCTTGGATATGAAAAATGATCAGAAAATCGTTCTCAGCACCCGCGATAACCTCGGATACAATATCAATATGGCTGAAAACATTATTGTTTGCGACAGCCCTCTTGGATTACAAAAATGATCACAGAATTTTTCTCTGCACCCTCGAGAACCTCGGATACGATATCCATATTGCTAAAATCATACTTTTGTGCGGCAGCCATCTTGGATTTGAAAAATGATCACCAAATCGTTCTCTGCCATCTTGGATTTGAAAAATGTTCACAAAAACGTTCTCAGCACCCTCGAGAACCACTGATACGATACCCATAATGTAGTTATAATACTTTTGAGCGTCGGCCATCTTGGATTTGTAAAATGATCAAAAAATCGTTCTGTCCGCTCTCGAGAACCTCGGATACGATACCCATATTTTTGTGATCATAATCTTGCACGGCGGCCATCTTGGATATGAAATATGATCAAAAAATCATTCTCAGCACCCGCGAGAACCTCGGATACGATACCCAAATGTTTGTGATCATAATCTTGTACGGCGGCCATCTTGGATTTGAAAACTGATCACATAATCGTATTCAGCACCCTCGAGAACCTCGGATACGATACCCATAATGTAGTTATCATACTTTTGAGCGGCGGCCATCTTGGATTTTAAAACTGATCACAAAATCGTTCTCTGCACACTCGAGAACCTCTGATACGATACCCATAATGTAGTTATCATAATTTTGAACGGCGGCCATCTCGGATTCAAAAATGATCCCAAAATTGTTTTCTGCACCCTCGAGAACCTCGGACACGATATCAATATTGCTGAAAACATTATTATTTGCGGCAGCCCTATTGGATTTAAAAAATGATCACAGAATTGTTCTCTGCACCCTCGAGAACCTCGGACACGATATCCATATTGCTAAAATCATAAATTTGTGCGGCGGCCATCTTGGATTTGAAAAATGATCACCAAATCGTTCTCTGCCATCTTGGATTTGAAAAATGATCACATAATCGTATTCAGCACCCTCGAGAACCTCGGATACGATACCCATTATGTAGTTATCATACTTTTGAGCGGCGGCCATCTTGGATTTTAAAACTGATCACAAAATCGTTCTCTGCACACTCGAGAACCTCTGATACGATACCCATAATGTAGTTATCATAATTTTGAACGGCGGCCATCTCGGATTCAAAAATGATCCCAGAATTGTTCTCTGCACCCTCGAGAACCTCGGACACGATATCCATATTGCTAAAATCATAATTTCGTTCGGCGGCCATCTTGGATTTGAAAAATGATCACAAAATCGTTCTCAGCACCCTCGAGAACCTCGGATACGATACCCATAATGTAGTTATCATAATTTTGAGCGGCGGCCATCTCGGATTTGTAAAATGATCAAAAAATCGTTCTGTCCGCTCTCGAGAACCTCGGATACGATACCCATATTTTTGTGATCATAATCTTGCACGGCAGCCATCTTGGATATGAAAAATGATCAGAAAATCGTTCTCAGCACCCGCGAGAACCTCGGATACAATATCAATATGGCTGAAAACATTATTGTTTGCGACAGCCCTCTTGGATTACAAAAATGATCACAGAATTTTTCTCTGCACCCTCGAAAACCTCAGTTACGATATCCATATTGATGAAATCATAATTTTGTGCGGCGGCCATCTTGGATTTGAAAAATGTTCACATAAACGTTCTCAGCACCCTCGAAAACCTCTGATACGATACCCATAATGTAGGTATTATACTTTTGAGCGGCAGCCATCTTGGATTTGTAAAATGATCACTTAATCGTTCTTTGCACCCTCGAGAACCTCGGATACGAAACCCATAATGTAGTTATGTAGATATCGTGTTACGGCGGCCATCTTGGATTTCAAAAATCATCACAAAATCGTTCTGTCCAATCTCGAGAACCTCGGATACGATACCCATATTTTTGTGATCATAATCTTGCACGGCAGCCATCTTGGATATGAAAAATGATCAGAAAATCGTTCTCAGCACCCGCGAGAACCTCGGATACAATATCAATATGGCTGAAAACATTATTGTTTGCGACAGCCCTCTTGGATTACAAAAATGATCACAGAATTTTTCTCTGCACCCTCGAGAACCTCGGATACGATATCCATATTGCTAAAATCATACTTTTGTGCGGCAGCCATCTTGGATTTGAAAAATGATCACCAAATCGTTCTCTGCCATCTTGGATTTGAAAAATGTTCACAAAATCGTTCTCAGCACCCTCGAGAACCTCAGGTACGATATCCATATTGCTGAAATCATAATTTTGAGCGGCGGCCATCTCGGATTTAAAAATGATCCCAAAATTGTTTTCTGCACCCTCGAGAACCTCGGACACGATATCAATATTGCTGAAAACATTATTATTTGCGGCAGCCCTCTTGGATTTCAAAAATGATCACAGAATTGTTCTCTGCACCCTCGAGAACCTCGGACACGATATCCATATTGGTAAAATCATAAATTTGTGCGGCGGCCATCTTAGATTTGAAAAATGATCACCAAATCGTTCTCTGCACCCTCGAGAACCTCAGGTACGATATCCATATTGCTGAAATCATAATTTTGTGCGGCGGCCATCTTGGATTTGAAAAATGATCACAAAATCGTTCTCAGCACCCTCGAGAACCTCGGATACGATACCCATAATATAGTTATCATAATTTTGACCGGCGGCCATCTCGGATTTAAAAATGATCCCAAAATTGTATTCTGCACCCTCGAGTACCTCGGACACGATATCCATATTGCTAAAATCATAAATTTGTGCGGCGGCCATCTTGGATTTGAAAAATGATCACCAAATCGTTCTCTGCACCCTCGAGAACCTCGGATACGATACCCATAATGTAGTTATCTCAATTTTGAACGGCGGCCATCTCGGATTCAAAAATGATCCCATAATTGTTTTCTGCACCCTCGAGAACATCGGACACCATATCCATATTGCTAAAATCATAAATTTGTGCGGCGGCCATCTTGGATTTGAAAAATGATCACCAAATCGTTCTCTGCACCCTCGAAAACCTCAGGTACGATATCCATATTGATGAAATCATAATTTTGTGCGGCGGCCATCTTGGATTTGAAAAATGTTCACATAAACGTTCTCAGCACCCTCGAAAACCTCTGATACGATACCCATAATGTAGGTATTATACTTTTGAGCGGCAGCCATCTTGGATTTGTAAAATGATCACTTAATCGTTCTTTGCACCCTCGAGAACCTCGGATACGAAACCCATAATGTAGTTATGTAGATATCTTGTTACGGCGGCCATCTTGGATTTCAAAAATCATCACAAAATCGTTCTGTCCAATCTCGAGAACCTCGGATACGATACCCATATTTTTGTGATCATAATCTTGCACGGCAGCCATCTTGGATATGAAAAATGATCAGAAAATCGTTCTCAGCACCCGCGAGAACCTCGGATACAATATCAATATGGCTGAAAACATTATTGTTTGCGACAGCCCTCTTGGATTACAAAAATGATCACAGAATTTTTCTCTGCACCCTCGAGAACCTCGGATACGATATCCATATTGCTAAAATCATACTTTTGTGCGGCAGCCATCTTGGATTTGAAAAATGATCACCAAATCGTTCTCTGCCATCTTGGATTTGAAAAATGTTCACAAAAACGTTCTCAGCACCCTCGAGAACCACTGATACGATACCCATAATGTAGTTATAATACTTTTGAGCGTCGGCCATCTTGGATTTGTAAAATGATCAAAAAATCGTTCTGTCCGCTCTCGAGAACCTCGGATACGATACCCATATTTTTGTGATCATAATCTTGCACGGCGGCCATCTTGGATATGAAATATGATCAAAAAATCATTCTCAGCTACCGCGAGAACCTCGGATACGATACCCAAATGTTTGTGATCATAATCTTGTACGGCGGCCATCTTGGATTTGAAAACTGATCACATAATCGTATTCAGCACCCTCGAGAACCTCGGATACGATACCCATAATGTAGTTATCATACTTTTGAGCGGCGGCCATCTTGGATTTTAAAACTGATCACAAAATCGTTCTCTGCACACTCGAGAACCTCTGATACGATACCCATAATGTAGTTATCATAATTTTGAACGGCGGCCATCTCGGATTCAAAAATGATCCCAAAATTGTTTTCTGCACCCTCGAGAACCTCGGACACGATATCAATATTGCTGAAAACATTATTATTTGCGGCAGCCCTATTGGATTTAAAAAATGATCACAGAATTGTTCTCTGCACCCTCGAGAACCTCGGACACGATATCCATATTGCTAAAATCATAAATTTGTGCGGCGGCCATCTTGGATTTGAAAAATGATCACCAAATCGTTCTCTGCACCCTCGAGAATCTCAGGTACGATATCCATATTGCTGAAATCATAATTTTGTGCGGCGGCCATCTTGGATTTGAAAAATGATCACAAAATCGTTCTCAGCGCCCTCGAGAACCTCGGATACGATACCCATAATGTAGTTATCATAATTTTGAGCGGCGGCCATCTTGGATTTAAAAATGATCCCAAAATTGTTTTCTGCACCCTCGAGAACCTCGGACACGATATCAATATTGCTGAAAACATTATTATTTGCGGCAGCCCTCTTGGATTTCAAAAATGATCACAGAATTGTTCGCTGCACCTTCGAGAACCTCGGACACGATATCCATATTGCTAAAATCATAAATTTGTGCGGCGGCCATCTTGGATTTGAAAAATGATCACCAAATCGTTCTCTGCACCCTCGAGAACCTCAGGTACGATATCCATATTGCTGAAATCATAATTTTGTGCGGCGGCCATCTTGGATTTGAAAAATGATCACAAAATCGTTCTCAGCACCCTCGAGAACCTCGGATACGATACCCATAATGTAGTTATCATAATTTTGAGCGGCGGCCATCTCGGATTTAAAAATGATCCCAAAATTGTTTTCTGCACCCTCGAGTACCTCGGACACGATATCCATATTGCTAAAATCATAAATTTGTGCGGCGGCCATCTTGGATTTGAAAAATGATCACCAAATCGTTCTCTGCACCCTCGAGAACCTCGGATACGATACCCATAATGTAGTTATCATTATTTTGAACGGCGGCCATCTCGGATTCAAAAATGATCCCATAATTGTTTTCTGCACCCTCGAGAACATCGGACACGATATCCATATTGCTAAAATCATAAATTTGTGCGGCGGCCATCTTGGATTTGAAAAATGATCACCAAATCGTTCTCTGCACCCTCGAAAACCTCAGGTACGATATCCATATTGCTGAAATCATAATTTTGTGCGGCGGCCATCTTGGATTTGAAAAATGTTCACATAAACGTTCTCAGCACCCTCGAAAACCTCTGATACGATACCCATAATGTAGGTATTATACTTTTGAGCGGCAGCCATCTTGGATTTGTAAAATGATCACTTAATCGTTCTTTGCACCCTCGAGAACCTTGGATACGAAACCCATAATGTAGTTATGTAGATATCTTGTTACGGCAGCCATCTTGGATTTCAAAAATGATCACAAAATCGTTCTGTCCAATCTCGAGAACCTCGGATACGATACCCATATTTTTGTTGTCATAATCTTGCACGGCAGCCATCTTGGATATGAAAAATGATCAGAAAATCGTTCTCAGCACCCGCGAGAACCTCGGATACAATATCAATATGGCTGAAAACATTATTGTTTGCGACAGCCCTCTTGGATTACAAAAATGATCACAGAATTTTTCTCTGCACCCATGAGAACCTCGGATACGAAATCCATATTGCTAAAATCATACTTTTGTGCGGCAGCCATCTTGGATTTGAAAAATGATCACCAAATCGTTCTCTGCCATCTTGGATTTGAAAAATGTTCACAAAAACGTTCTCAGCACCCTCGAGAACCACTGATACGATACCCATAATGTAGTTATAATACTTTTGAGCGTCGGCCATCTTGGATTTGTAAAATGATCAAAAAATCGTTCTGTCCGCTCTCGAGAACCTCGGATACGATACCCATATTTTTGTGATCATAATCTTGCACGGCGGCCATCTTGGATATGAAAAATGATCAGAAAATTGTTCTCTGCACCCTCGAGAATCTCGGACACGATTTCCACATTGCTAAAATCATAATATTTTGCGGCGGCCATCTTGGATTTGAAGAATGATCACCAAATCGTTCTCTGCACCCTCGAGAACCTCGGATACGAAACCCATAATGTAGTTATCATAATTTAAAGCGGCGGCCATCTCGGATTTAAAAATGATCCCAAAATTGTTTTCTGCACCCTCGAGAACCTCGGACACGATATCAATATTGCTGAAAACATTATTATTTGCGGCAGCCCTCTTGGATTTCAAAAATGATCACAGAATTGTTCTCTGCACCCTCGAGAACCTCGGACACGATATCCATATTGCTAAAATCATAAATTTGTGCGGCGGCCATCTTGGATTTGAAAAATGATCACCAAATCGTTCTCTGCACCCTCGAGAACCTCAGGTACGATATCCATATTGCTGAAATCATAATTTTGTGCGGCGGCCATCTTGGATTTGAAAAATGATCACAAAATCGTTCTCAGCACCCTCGAGAACCTCGAATACGATACCCATAATGTAGTTATCATAATTTTGAGCGGCGGCCATCTCGGATTTAAAAATGATCCCAAAATTGTTTTCTGCACCCTCGAGTACCTCGGACACGATATCCATATTGCTAAAATCATAAATTTGTGCAGCGGCCATCTAGGATTTGAAAAATGATCACCAAATCGTTCTCTGCATCCTCGAGAACCTCAGATACGATACCCATAATGTAGTTATCATAATTTTGAACGGCGGCCATCTCGGATTCAAAAATGATCCCATAATTGTTTTCTGCACCCTCGAGAACCTCAGACACGATATCCATATTGCTAAAATCATAAATTTGTGCGGCGGCCATCTTGGATTTGATAAATGATCACCAAATCGTTCTCTGCACCCTCGAGAACCTCAGGTACGATATCCATATTGCTGAAATCATAATTTTGTGCGGCGGCCATCTTGGATTTGAAAAATGATCACAAAATTGTTCTCAGCACCCTCGAAAACCTCTGATACGATACCCATAATGTAGGTATTATACTTTTGAGCGGCAGCCATCTTGGATTTGTTAAATGATCAATTAATCGTTCTTTGCACCCTCGAGAACCTCGGATACGAAACCCATAATGTAGTTATGTAGATATCTTGTTACGGCGGCCATCTTGGATTTCAAAAATGATCACAAAATCGTTCTGTCCAATCTCGAGAACCTCGGATACGATACCCATATTTTTGTGATCATAATCTTGCACGGCAGCCATCTTGGATATGAAAAATGATCAGAAAATCGTTCTCAGCACACGCGAGAACCTCGGATACAATATCAATATGGCTGAAAACATTATTGTTTGCGTCAGCCCTCTTGGATTACAAAAATGATCACAGAATTGTTCTCTGCACCCTCGAGAACCTCGGACACGATATCCATATTGCTAAAATCATACTTTTGTGCGGCAGCCATCTTGGATTTGAAAAATGATCACCAAATCGTTCTCTGCCATCTTGGATTTGAAAAATGTTCACAAAAACGTTCTCAGCACCCTCGAGAACCTCTGATACGATACCCATAATGTAGTAATAGTACTTTTGAGCGTCGGCCATCTTGGAGTTGTAAAATGATCAAAAAATCGTTCTGTTCACTCTCGAGAACCTCGGATACGATACCCATATTTTTGTGATCATAATCTTGCACGATGGCCATCTTGGATATGAAAAATGATCAGAAAATCGTTCTAAGCACCCGCGAGAACCTCGGATACGATACCCAAATTTTTGTGATCAAAATCTTGTAGGGCGGCCATCTTGGATTTGAAAAATGATCACATAATCGTATTCAGCACCCTCGAGAACCTCGGATACGATACCCATAATGTAGTTATCATACTTTTGAGCGGCGGCCATCTTGGATTTTAAAACTGATCACAAAATCGTTCTCTGCACCCTCGAGAACCTCGGATACGATACCCATAATGTAGTTATCATAATTTTGAATGGCGGCCATCTCGGATTCAAAAATGATCCCAAAATCATTCTCTGCACCCTCGAGAATCTCGGACACGATATCCATATTGCTGAAATCATAATTTTGTGCGGCGTAATATAGTTATCTTGGATTTGAAAAATGTTCACAAAAACGTTCTCAGCACCCTCGAGAACCTCTGATACGATATCCATATAGCTGAAAACATTATTGTTTGCGGCAGCCCTCTTGGATTTCAAAAATGATCACAAAATCGTTCTGTCGACTCTCGAGAACCTCGGATACGATACCCATATTTTTGTGATCATAATCTTGCACGGCGGCCATCTTGGATATGAAAAATGATCAGAAAATCGTTCTCAGCACCCTTGAGAACCTTGGATACGATACCCAAATTTTTGTGATCATAATCTTGTACGGCGGCCATCTTGGATATGAAAAATGATCAGAAAATCGTTCTCAGCACCCGCGAGAACCTCGGATACGATACCCAAATTTTTGTAATCATAATCTTGTACGGCGGCCATCTTGGATTTGAAAAATGATCACATAATCGTATTCAGCACCCTCGAGAACCTCGGATACGATACCCATAATGTAGTTATCATACTTTTGAGCGGCGGCCATCTTGGATTTTAAAACTGATCACAAAATCGTTCTCTGCACACTCGAGAACCTCTGATACGATACCCATAATGTAGTTATCATAATTTTGAGCGGCGGCCATCTCGGATTTAAAAATGATCCCAAAATTGTTTTCTGCACCCTCGAGAACCTCGGACACGATATCAATATTGCTGAAAACATTATTATTTGCGGCAGCCCTCTTGGATTTCAAAAATGATCACAGAATTGTTCTCTGCACCCTCGAGAACCTCGGACACGATATCCATATTGCTAAAATCATAAATTTGTGCGGCGGCCGTCTTGGATTTGAAAAATGATCACCAAATCGTTCTCTGCACCCTCGAGAACCTCAGGTACGATATCCATATTGCTGAAATCATAATTTTGACCGGCGGCCATCTCGGATTTAAAAATGATCCCAAAATTGTTTTCTGCACCCTCGAGTACCTCGGACACGATATCCATATTGCTAAAATCATAAATTTGTGCGGCGGCCATCTTGGATTTGAAAAATGATCACCAAATCGTTCTCTGCACCCTCGAGAACCTCGGATACGATACCCATAATGTAGTTATCATAATTTTGAACGGCGGCCATCTCGGATTCAAAAATGATCCCATAATTGTTTTCTGCACCCTCGAGAACATCGGACACGATATCCATATTGCTAAAATCATAAATTTGTGCGGCGGCCATCTTGGATTTGAAAAATGATCACCAAATCGTTCTCTGCACCCTCGAAAACCTCAGGTACGATATCCATATTGATGAAATCATAATTTTGTGCGGCGGCCATCTTGGATTTCAAAAATGTTCACATAAACGTTCTCAGCACCCTCGAAAACCTCTGATACGATACCCATAATGTAGGTATTATACTTTTGAGCGGCAGCCATCTTGGATTTGTAAAATGATCACTTAATCGTTCTTTGCACCCTCGAGAACCTCGGATACGAAACCCATAATGTAGTTATGTAGATATCTTGTTACGGCGGCCATCTTGGATTTCAAAAATCATCACAAAATCGTTCTGTCAAATCTCGAGAACCTCGGATACGATACCCATATTTTTGTGATCATAATCTTGCACGGCAGCCATCTTGGATATGAAAAATGATCAGAAAATCGTTCTCAGCACCCGCGAGAACCTCGGATACAATATCAATATGGCTGAAAACATTATTGTTTGCGACAGCCCTCTTGGATTACAAAAATGATCACAGAATTTTTCTCTGCACCCTCGAGAACCTCGGATACGATATCCATATTGCTAAAATCATACTTTTGTGCGGCAGCCATCTTGGATTTGAAAAATGATCACCAAATCGTTCTCTGCCATCTTGGATTTGAAAAATGTTCACAAAAACGTTCTCAGCACCCTCGAGAACCACTGATACGATACCCATAATGTAGTTATAATACTTTTGAGCGTCGGCCATCTTGGATTTGTAAAATGATCAAAAAATCGTTCTGTCCGCTCTCGAGAACCTCGGATACGATACCCATATTTTTGTGATCATAATCTTGCACGGCAGCCATCTTGGATATGAAAAATGATCAGAAAATCGTTCTCAGCACCCGCGAGAACCTCGGATACAATATCAATATGGCTGAAAACATTATTGTTTGCGACAGCCCTCTTGGATTACAAAAATGATCACAGAATTTTTCTCTGCACCCTCGAAAACCTCAGTTACGATATCCATATTGATGAAATCATAATTTTGTGCGGCGGCCATCTTGGATTTGAAAAATGTTCACAAAAACGTTCTCAGCACCCTCGAGAACCTCTGATACGATACCCATAATGTAGGAATTATACTTTTGAGCGGCAGCCATCTTGGATTTGTAAAATGATCACTTAATCGTTCTCTGCACCCTCGAGAATCTCGGACACGATATCCATATTGCTGAAATCATAATTTTGTGCGGCGTAATATAGTTATCTTGGATTTGAAAAATGTTCACAAAAACGTTCTCAGCACCCTCGAGAACCTCTGATACGATATCCATATAGCTGAAAACATTATTGTTTGCGGCAGCCCTCTTGGATTTCAAAAATGATCACAAAATCGTTCTGTCGACTCTCGAGAACCTCGGATACGATACCCATATTTTTGTGATCATAATCTTGCACGGCGGCCATCTTGGATATGAAAAATGATCAGAAAATCGTTCTCAGCACCCGCGAGAACCTTGGATACGATACCCAAATTTTTGTGATCATAATCTTGTACGGCGGCCATCTTGGATATGAAAAATGATCAGAAAATCGTTCTCAGCACCCGCGAGAACCTCGGATACGATACCCAAATTTTTGTGATCATAATCTTGTACGGCGGCCATCTTGGATTTGAAAAATGATCACATAATCGTATTCAGCACCCTCGAGAACCTCGGAAACGATACCCATTATGTAGTTATCATACTTTTGAGCGGCGGCCATCTTGGATTTTAAAACTGATCACAAAATCGTTCTCTGCACACTCGAGAACCTCTGATACGATACCCATAATGTAGTTATCATAATTTTGAACGGCGGCCATCTCGGATTCAAAAATGATCCCAAAATTGTTTTCTGCACCCTCGAGAACCTCGGACACGATATCAATATTGCTGAAAACATTATTATTTGCGGCAGCCCTCTTGGATTTCAAAAATGGTCACAGAATTGTTCTCTGCACCCTCGAGAACCTCGGACACGATATCCATATTGCTAAAATCATAATTTTGTTCGGCGGCCATCTTGGATTTGAAAAATGATCACAAAATCGTTCTCAGCACCCTCGAGAACCTCGGATACGATACCCATAATGTAGTTATCATAATTTTGAGCGGCGGCCATCTCGGATTTGTAAAATGATCAAAAAATCGTTTTGTCCGCTCTCGAGAACCTCGGATACGATACCCATATTTTTGTGATCATAATCTTGCACGGCAGCCATCTTGGATATGAAAAATGATCAGAAAATCGTTCTCAGCACCCGCGAGAACCTCGGATACAATATCAATATGGCTGAAAACATTATTGTTTGCGACAGCCCTCTTGGATTACAAAAATGATCACAGAATTTTTCTCTGCACCCTCGAAAACCTCAGTTACGATATCCATATTGATGAAATCATAATTTTGTGCGGCGGCCATCTTGGATTTGAAAAATGTTCACATAAACGTTCTCAGCACCCTCGAAAACCTCTGATACGATACCCATAATGTAGTTATCATAATTTTGAGCGGCGGCCATCTCGGATTTAAAAATGATCCCAAAATTGTTTTCTGCACCCTCGAGAACCTCGGACACGATATCAATATTGCTGAAAACATTATTATTTGCGGCAGCCCTCTTGGATTTCAAAAATGATCACAGAATTGTTCTCTGCACCCTCGAGAACCTCGGACACGATATCCATATTGGTAAAATCATAAATTTGTGCGGCGGCCATCTTAGATTTGAAAAATGATCACCAAATCGTTCTCTGCACCCTCGAGAACCTCAGGTACGATATCCATATTGCTGAAATCATAATTTTGTGCGGCGGCCATCTTGGATTTGAAAAATGATCACAAAATCGTTCTCAGCACCCTCGAGAACCTCGGATACGATACCCATAATGTAGTTATCATAATTTTGACCGGCGGCCATCTCGGATTTAAAAATGATCCCAAAATTGTATTCTGCACCCTCGAGTACCTCGGACACGATATCCATATTGCTAAAATCATAAATTTGTGCGGCGGCCATCTTGGATTTGAAAAATGATCACCAAATCGTTCTCTGCACCCTCGAGAACCTCGGATACGATACCCATAATGTAGTTATCTCAATTTTGAACGGCGGCCATCTTGGATTCAAAAATGATCCCATAATTGTTTTCTGCACCCTCGAGAACATCGGACACGATATCCATATTGCTAAAATCATAAATTTGTGCGGCCGCCATCTTGGATTTGGAAAATGATCACCAAATCGTTCTCTGCACCCTCGAAAACCTCAGGTACGATATCCATATTGATGAAATCATAATTTTGTGCGGCGGCCATCTTGGATTTGAAAAATGTTCACATAAACGTTCTCAGCACCCTCGAAAACCTCTGATACGATACCCATAATGTAGGTATTATACTTTTGAGCGGCAGCCATCTTGGATTTGTAAAATGATCACTTAATCGTTCTTTGCACCCTCGAGAACCTCGGATACGAAACCCATAATGTAGTTATGTAGATATCTTGTTACGGCGGCCATCTTGGATTTCAAAAATCATCACAAAATCGTTCTGTCCAATCTCGAGAACCTCGGATACGATACCCATATTTTTGTGATCATAATCTTGCACGGCAGCCATCTTGGATATGAAAAATGATCAGAAAATCGTTCTCAGCACCCGCGAGAACCTCGGATACAATATCAATATGGCTGAAAACATTATTGTTTGTGACAGCCCTCTTGGATTACAAAAATGATCACAGAATTTTTCTCTGCACCCTCGAGAACCTCGGATACGATATCCATATTGCTTAAATCATACTTTTGTGCGGCAGCCATCTTGGATTTGAAAAATGATCACCAAATCGTTCTCTGCCATCTTGGATTTGAAAAATGTTCACAAAAACGTTCTCAGCACCCTCGAGAACCACTGATACGATACCCATAATGTAGTTATAATACTTTTGAGCGTCGGCCATCTTGGATTTGTAAAATGATCAAAAAATCGTTCTGTCCGCTCTCGAGAACCTCGGATACGATACCCATATTTTTGTGATCATAATCTTGCACGGCGGCCATCTTGGATATGAAATATGATCAAAAAATCATTCTCAGCACCCGCGAGAACCTCGGATACGATACCCAAATGTTTGTGATCATAATCTTGTACGGCGGCCATCTTGGATTTGAAAAATGATCACATAATCGTATTCAGCACCCTCGAGAACCTCGGATACGATACCCATAATGTAGTTATCATACTTTTGAGCGGCGGCCATCTTGGATTTTAAAACTGATCACAAAATCGTTCTCTGCACACTCGAGAACCTCTGATACGATACCCATAATGTAGTTATCATAATTTTGAACGGCGGCCATCTCGGATTCAAAAATGATCCCAAAATTGTTTTCTGCACCCTCGAGAACCTCGGACACGATATCAATATTGCTGAAAACATTATTATTTGCGGCAGCCCTATTGGATTTAAAAAATGATCACAGAATTGTTCTCTGCACCCTCGAGAACCTCGGACACGATATCCATATTGCTAAAATCATAAATTTGTGCGGCGGCCATCTTGGATTTGAAAAATGATCACCAAATCGTTCTCTGCACCCTCGAGAATCTCAGGTACGATATCCATATTGCTGAAATCATAATTTTGTGCGGCGGCCATCTTGGATTTGAAAAATGATCACAAAATCGTTCTCAGCGCCCTCGAGAACCTCGGATACGATACCCATAATGTAGTTATCATAATTTTGAGCGGCGGCCATCTTGGATTTAAAAATGATCCCAAAATTGTTTTCTGCACCCTCGAGAACCTCGGACACGATATCAATATTGCTGAAAACATTATTATTTGCGGCAGCCCTCTTGGATTTCAAAAATGATCACAGAATTGTTCGCTGCACCCTCGAGAACCTCGGACACGATATCCATATTGCTAAAATCATAAATTTGTGCGGCGGCCATCTTGGATTTGAAAAATGATCACCAAATCGTTCTCTGCGCCCTCGAGAACCTCAGGTACGATATCCATATTGCTGAAATCTTAATTTTGTGCGGCGGCCATCTTGGATTTGAAAAATGATCACAAAATCGTTCTCAGCACCCTCGAGAACCTCGGATACGATACCCATAATGTAGTTATCATAATTTTGAGCGGCGGCCATCTCGGATTTAAAAATGATCCCAAAATTGTTTTCTGCACCCTCGAGTACCTCGGACACGATATCCATATTGCTAAAATCATAAATTTGTGCGGCGGCCATCTTGGATTTGAAAAATGATCACCAAATCGTTCTCTGCACCCTCGAGAACCTCGGATACGATACCCATAATGTAGTTATCATAATTTTGAACGGCGGCCATCTCGGATTCAAAAATGATCCCATAATTGTTTTCTGCACCCTCGAGAACATCGGACACGATATCCATATTGCTAAAATCATAAATTTGTGCGGCGGCCATCTTGGATTTGAAAAATGATCACCAAATCGTTCTCTGCACCCTCGAAAACCTCAGGTACGATATCCATATTGCTGAAATCATAATTTTGTGCGGCGGCCATCTTGGATTTGAAAAATGTTCACATAAACGTTCTCAGCACCCTCGAAAACCTCTGATACGATACCCATAATGTAGGTATTATACTTTTGAGCGGCAGCCATCTTGGATTTGTAAAATGATCACTTAATCGTTCTTTGCACCCTCGAGAACCTTGGATACGAAACCCATAATGTAGTTATGTAGATATCTTGTTACGGCGGCCATCTTGGATTTCAAAAATGATCACAAAATCGTTCTGTCCAATCTCGAGAACCTCGGATACGATACCCATATTTTTGTGATCATAATCTTGCACGGCAGCCATCTTGGATATGAAAAATGATCAGAAAATCGTTCTCAGCACCCGCGAGAACCTCGGATACAATATCAATATGGCTGAAAACATTATTGTTTGCGTCAGCCCTCTTGGATTACAAAAATGATCACAGAATTGTTCTCTGCACCCTCGAGAACCTCGGATACGATATCCATATTGCTAAAATCATACTTTTGTGCGGCAGCCATCTTGGATTTGAAAAATGATCACCAAATCGTTCTCTGCCATCTTGGATTTGAAAAATGTTCACAAGAACGTTCTCAGCACCCTCGAGAACCACTGATACGATACCCATAATGTAGTTATAATACTTTTGAGCGTCGGCCATCTTGGATTTGTAAAATGATCAAAAAAACGTTCTGTCCGCTCTCGAGAACCTCGGATACGATACCCATATTTTTGTGATCATAATCTTGCACGGCGGCCATCTTGGATATGAAATATGATCAAAAAATCATTCTCAGCACCCGCGAGAACCTCGGATACGATACCCAAATGTTTGTGATCATAATCTTGCACGGCGGCCATCTTGGATTTCAAAAATGATCAAAAAATCGTTCTCAGCACCCGCGAGAACCTCGGATACGATATCAATATGGCTGAAAACATTATTGTTTGCTTCAGCCCTCTTGGATTACAAAAATGATCACAGAATTGTTCTCTGCACCCTCGAGAACCTCGGACACGATATCCATATTGCTAAAAATCATACTTTTGTGCGGCAGCCATCTTGGATTTTAAAAATGATCACCAAATCGTTCTCTGCCATCTTGGATTTGAAAAGTGTTCACAATTACGTTCTCAGCACCCTCGAGAACCTCTGATACGATACCCATAATGTAGTTATAGTACTTTTGAGCGTCGGCCATCTTGGATTTGTAAAATGATCAAAAAATCGTTCTGTTCACTCTCGAGAACCTCGGATACGATACCCATATTTTTGTGATCATAATCTTGCACGATGGCCATCTTGGATATGAAAAATGATCAGAAAATCGTTCTCAGCACCCGCGAGAACCTCGGATACGATACCCAAATTTTTGTGATCATAATCTTGTACGGCGGCCATCTTGGATTTGAAAAATGATCACATAATCGTATTCAGCACCCTCGAGAACCTCGGATACGATACCCATAATATAGTTATCATACTTTTGAGCGGCGGCCATCTTGGATTTTAAAACTGATCACAAAATCGTTCTCTGCACCCTCAAGAACCTCGGATACGATACCCATAATGTAGTTATCATAATTTTGAACGGCGGCCATCTCGGATTCAAAAATGATCCCAAAATCATTCTCTGCACCCTCGAGAATCTCGGACACGATATCCATATTGCTGAAATCATAAATTTGTGCGGCGTAATATAGTTATCTTGGATTTGAAAAATGTTCACAAAAACGTTCTCAGCACCCTCGAGAACCTCTGATACGATACCCATAATGTAGTTATAATAATTTTGAGCGGCGGCCATCTTGGATTTCAAAAATGATCACAAAATCATTCTGTCGACTCTCGAGAACCTCGGATACGATACCCATATTTTTGTGATCATAATCTTGCACGGCGGCCATCTTGGATATGAAAAATGATCACAAAATCGTTCTCTGCACCCTCGAGAACCTCGGATACGATACCCATATTGCTTAAAACATAATTGTTTGCGGCAGCCCTCTTGGATTTTAAAAATTATCACAGAATTGTTCTCTACACCCTCGAGAACCTCGGACACGATATCCATATTGTTGTTATCAAAATTTTGCGCGGCGGCCATCTTGGAATTTGTAAAATGATCACAAAATTGTTCTCTGCACCCTCGAGAACCCCGGATACGATATCCATATTGCTGAAATCATAATTTTGTGCGGCGGCCATCTTGGATTTGAAAAATGATCACAAAATCGTTCTCAGCACCCTCGAGAACCTTGGATACGATACCCATAGTGTAGTTATCATAATTTTGAGCGGCGGCCATCTTGCATTTCAAAAATGATCACAAAATCGTTTTGTGCACTCTCGAGAACCTCGGATACGATACCCATATTGCTGAAAACATAATTGATTGCGGCAGCCTTCTAGGATTTCAAAAATGATCACAGAATTGTTCTCTACACCCTCGAGAACCTCGGACACGATATCCATATTGTTGTCATCAAATTTTGCGCGGCGGCCATCTTCGAATTCAAAAATGATCCCGAAATCTATCTCAGCACCCTCGAGATACTCGGATACGATACCGATATTTTTGTGATCATAATCTTGCACGGCGGCCATCTTGGATATGAAAAATGATTAGAAAATCGTTCTCAGCACCCGCGAGAACCTCGGATACGATACCCAAATTTTTGTGATCATAATCTTGTACGGCGGCCATCTTGGATTTGAAAAATGATCACATAATCGTATTCAGCACCCTCGAGAACCTCGGATACGATACCCATAATGTAGTTATCATACTTTTGAGCGGCGGCCATCTTGGATTTTAAAACTGATCACAAAATCGTTCTCTGCACACTCGAGAACCTCTGATACGATACCCATAATGTAGTTATCATAATTTTGAACGGCGGCCATCTCGGATTCAAAAATGATCCCAAAATTGTTTTCTGCACCCTCGAGAACCTCGGACACGATATCAATATTGCTGAAAACATTATTATTTGCGGCAGCCCTCTTGGATTTCAAAAATGATCACAGAATTGTTCTCTGCACCCTCGAGAACCTCGGACACGATATCCATATTGCTAAAATCATAATTTTGTTCGGCGGCCATCTTGGATTTGAAAAATGATCACAAAATCGTTCTCAGCACCCTCGAGAACCTCGGATACGATACCCATAATGTAGTTATCATAATTTTGAGCGGCGGCCATCTCGGATTTAAAAATGATCCCAAAATTGTTTTCTGCACCCTCGAGAACCTCGGACACGATATCAATATTGCTGAAAACATTATTATTTGCGGCAGCCCTCTTGGATTTCAAAAATGATCACAGAATTGTTCTCTGCACCCTCGAGAACCTCGGACACGATATCCATATTGCTAAAATCATAAATTTGTGCGGCGGCCGTCTTGGATTTGAAAAATGATCACCAAATCGTTCTCTGCACCCTCGAGAACCTCAGGTACGATATCCATATTGCTGAAATCATAATTTTGACCGGCGGCCATCTCGGATTTAAAAATGATCCCAAAATTGTTTTCTGCACCCTCGAGTACCTCGGACACGATATCCATATTGCTAAAATCATAAATTTGTGCGGCGGCCATCTTGGATTTGAAAAATGATCACCAAATCGTTCTCTGCACCCTCGAGAACCTCGGATACGATACCCATAATGTAGTTATCATAATTTTGAACGGCGGCCATCTCGGATTCAAAAATGATCCCATAATTGTTTTCTGCACCCTCGAGAACATCGGACACGATATCCATATTGCTAAAATCATAAATTTGTGCGGCGGCCATCTTGGATTTGAAAAATGATCACCAAATCGTTCTCTGCACCCTCGAAAACCTCAGGTACGATATCCATATTGATGAAATCATAATTTTGTGCGGCGGCCATCTTGGATTTGAAAAATGTTCACATAAACGTTCTCAGCACCCTCGAAAACCTCTGATACGATACCCATAATGTAGGTATTATACTTTTGAGCGGCAGCCATCTTGGATTTGTAAAATGATCACTTAATCGTTCTTTGCACCCTCGAGAACCTCGGATACGAAACCCATAATGTAGTTATGTAGATATCTTGTTACGGCGGCCATCTTGGATTTCAAAAATCATCACAAAATCGTTCTGTCAAATCTCGAGAACCTCGGATACGATACCTATATTTTTGTGATCATAATCTTGCACGGCAGCCATCTTGGATATGAAAAATGATCAGAAAATCGTTCTCAGCACCCGCGAGAACCTCGGATACAATATCAATATGGCTGAAAACATTATTGTTTGCGACAGCCCTCTTGGATTACAAAAATGATCACAGAATTTTTCTCTGCACCCTCGAGAACCTCGGATACGATATCCATATTGCTAAAATCATACTTTTGTGCGGCAGCCATCTTGGATTTGAAAAATGATCACCAAATCGTTCTCTGCCATCTTGGATTTGAAAAATGTTCACAAAAACGTTCTCAGCACCCTCGAGAACCACTGATACGATACCCATAATGTAGTTATAATACTTTTGAGCGTCGGCCATCTTGGATTTGTAAAATGATCAAAAAATCGTTCTGTCCGCTCTCGAGAACCTCGGATACGATACCCATATTTTTGTGATCATAATCTTGAACGGCAGCCATCTTGGATATGAAAAATGATCAGAAAATCGTTCTCAGCACCCGCGAGAACCTCGGATACAATATCAATATGGCTGAAAACATTATTGTTTGCGACAGCCCTCTTGGATTACAAAAATGATCACAGAATTTTTCTCTGCACCCTCGAAAACCTCAGTTACGATATCCATATTGATGAAATCATAATTTTGTGCGGCGGCCATCTTGGATTTGAAAAATGTTCACATAAACGTTCTCAGCACCCTCGAAAACCTCTGATACGATACCCATAATGTAGGAATTATACTTTTGAGCGGCAGCCATCTTGGATTTGTAAAATGATCACTTAATCGTTCTCTGCACCCTCGAGAATCTCGGACACGATATCCATATTGCTGAAATCATAATTTTGTGCGGCGTAATATAGTTATCTTGGATTTGAAAAATGTTCACAAAAACGTTCTCAGCACCCTCGAGAACCTCTGATACGATATCCATATAGCTGAAAACATTATTGTTTGCGGCAGCCCTCTTGGATTTCAAAAATGATCACAAAATCGTTCTGTCGACTCTCGAGAACCTCGGATACGATACCCATATTTTTGTGATCATAATCTTGCACGGCGGCCATCTTGGATATGAAAAATGATCAGAAAATCGTTCTCAGCACCCGCGAGAACCTTGGATACGATACCCAAATTTTTGTGATCATAATCTTGTACGGCGGCCATCTTGGATATGAAAAATGATCAGAAAATCGTTCTCAGCACCCGCGAGAACCTCGGATACGATACCCAAATTTTTGTGATCATAATCTTGTACGGCGGCCATCTTGGATTTGAAAAATGATCACATAATCGTATTCAGCACCCTCGAGAACCTCGGAAACGATACCCATTATGTAGTTATCATACTTTTGAGCGGCGGCCATCTTGGATTTTAAAACTGATCACAAAATCGTTCTCTGCACACTCGAGAACCTCTGATACGATACCCATAATGTAGTTATCATAATTTTGAACGGCGGCCATCTCGGATTCAAAAATGATCCCAAAATTGTTTTCTGCACCCTCGAGAACCTCGGACACGATATCAATATTGCTGAAAACATTATTATTTGCGGCAGCCCTCTTGGATTTCAAAAATGGTCACAGAATTGTTCTCTGCACCCTCGAGAACCTCGGACACGATATCCATATTGCTAAAATCATAATTTTGTTCGGCGGCCATCTTGGATTTGAAAAATGATCACAAAATCGTTCTCAGCACCCTCGAGAACCTCGAATACGATACCCATAATGTAGTTATCATAATTTTGAGCGGCGGCCATCTCGGATTTGTAAAATGATCAAAAAATCGTTCTGTCCGCTCTCGAGAACCTCGGATACGATACCCATATTTTTGTGATCATAATCTTGCACGGCAGCCATCTTGGATATGAAAAATGATCAGAAAATCGTTCTCAGCACCCGCGAGAACCTCGGATACAATATCAATATGGCTGAAAACATTATTGTTTGCGACAGCCCTCTTGGATTACAAAAATGATCACAGAATTTTTCTCTGCACCCTCGAAAACCTCAGTTACGATATCCATATTGATGAAATCATAATTTTGTGCGGCGGCCATCTTGGATTTGAAAAATGTTCACATAAACGTTCTCAGCACCCTCGAAAACCTCTGATACGATACCCATAATGTAGTTATCATAATTTTGAGCGGCGGCCATCTCGGATTTAAAAATGATCCCAAAATTGTTTTCTGCACCCTCGAGAACCTCGGACACGATATCAATATTGCTGAAAACATTATTATTTGCGGCAGCCCTCTTGGATTTCAAAAATGATCACAGAATTGTTCTCTGCACCCTCGAGAACCTCGGACACGATATCCATATTGGTAAAATCATAAATTTGTGCGGCGGCCATCTTAGATTTGAAAAATGATCACCAAATCGTTCTCTGCACCCTCGAGAACCTCAGGTACGATATCCATATTGCTGAAATCATAATTTTGTGCGGCGGCCATCTTGGATTTGAAAAATGATCACAAAATCGTTCTCAGCACCCTCGAGAACCTCGGATACGATACCCATAATGTAGTTATCATAATTTTGACCGGCGGCCATCTCGGATTTAAAAATGATCCCAAAATTGTATTCTGCACCCTCGAGTACCTCGGACACGATATCCATATTGCTAAAATCATAAATTTGTGCGGCGGCCATCTTGGATTTGAAAAATGATCACCAAATCGTTCTCTGCACCCTCGAGAACCTCGGATACGATACCCATAATGTAGTTATCTCAATTTTGAACGGCGGCCATCTCGTATTCAAAAATGATCCCATAATTGTTTTCTGCACCCTCGAGAACATCGGACACGATATCCATATTGCTAAAATCATAAATTTGTGCGGCGGCCATCTTGGATTTGAAAAATGATCACCAAATCGTTCTCTGCACCCTCGAAAACCTCAGGTACGATATCCATATTGATGAAATCATAATTTTGTGCGGCGGCCATCTTGGATTTGAAAAATGTTCACATAAACGTTCTCAGCACCCTCGAAAACCTCTGATACGATACCCATAATGTAGGTATTATACTTTTGAGCGGCAGCCATCTTGGATTTGTAAAATGATCACTTAATCGTTCTTTGCACCCTCGAGAACCTCGGATACGAAACCCATAATGTAGTTATGTAGATATCTTGTTACGGCGGCCATCTTGGATTTCAAAAATCATCACAAAATCGTTCTGTCCAATCTCGAGAACCTCGGATACGATACCCATATTTTTGTGATCATAATCTTGCACGGCAGCCATCTTGGATATGAAAAATGATCAGAAAATCGTTCTCAGCACCCGCGAGAACCTCGGATACAATATCAATATGGCTGAAAACATTATTGTTTGCGACAGCCCTCTTGGATTACAAAAATGATCACAGAATTTTTCTCTGCACCCTCGAGAACCTCGGATACGATATCCATATTGCTAAAATCATACTTTTGTGCGGCAGCCATCTTGGATTTGAAAAATGATCACCAAATCGTTCTCTGCCATCTTGGATTTGAAAAATGTTCACAAAAACGTTCTCAGCACCCTCGAGAACCACTGATACGATACCCATAATGTAGTTATAATACTTTTGAGCGTCGGCCATCTTGGATTTGTAAAATGATCAAAAAATCGTTCTGTCCGCTCTCGAGAACCTCGGATACGATACCCATATTTTTGTGATCATAATCTTGCACGGCGGCCATCTTGGATATGAAATATGATCAAAAAATCATTCTCAGCACCCGCGAGAACCTCGGATACGATACCCAAATGTTTGTGATCATAATCTTGTACGGCGGCCATCTTGGATTTGAAAAATGATCACATAATCGTATTCAGCACCCTCGAGAACCTCGGATACGATACCCATAATGTAGTTATCATACTTTTGAGCGGCGGCCATCTTGGATTTTAAAACTGATCACAAAATCGTTCTCTGCACACTCGAGAACCTCTGATACGATACCCATAATGTAGTTATCATAATTTTGAACGGCGGCCATCTCGGATTCAAAAATGATCCCAAAATTGTTTTCTGCACCCTCGAGAACCTCGGACACGATATCAATATTGCTGAAAACATTATTATTTGCGGCAGCCCTATTGGATTTAAAAAATGATCACAGAATTGTTCTCTGCACCCTCGAGAACCTCGGAAACGATATCCATATTGCTAAAATCATAAATTTGTGCGGCGGCCATCTTGGATTTGAAAAATGATCACCAAATCGTTCTCTGCACCCTCGAGAATCTCAGGTACGATATCCATATTGCTGAAATCATAATTTTGTGCGGCGGCCATCTTGGATTTGAAAAATGATCACAAAATCGTTCTCAGCGCCCTCGAGAACCTCGGATACGATACCCATAATGTAGTTATCATAATTTTGAGCGGCGGCCATCTTGGATTTAAAAATGATCCCAAAATTGTTTTCTGCACCCTCGAGAACCTCGGATACGATATCCATATCGCTGAAAAAATTACTGTTTGCGGCAGCCCTCTTGGATTTCAAAAATGATCACAGAATTGTTCGCTGCACCCTCGAGAACCCCGTACACGATATCCATATTGCTAAAATCATAATTTTGTGCGGCGGCCATCTTGGATTTGAAAAATGATCACCAAATCGTTCTCTGCACCCTCGAGAACCTCAGGTACGATATCCATATTGCTGAAATCATAATTTTGTGCGGCGGCCATCTTGGATTTGAAAAATGATCACAAAATCGTTCTCAGCACCCTCGAGAACCTCGGATACGATACCCATAATGTAGTTATCATAATTTTGAGCGGCGGCCATCTCGGATTTAAAAATGATCCCAAAATTGTTTTCTGCACCCTCGAGTACCTCGGACACGATATCCATATTGCTAAAATCATAAATTTGTGCGGCGGCCATCTTGGATTTGAAAAATGATCACCAAATCGTTCTCTGCACCCTCGAGAACCTCGGATACGATACCCATAATGTAGTTATCATAATTTTGAACGGCGGCCATCTCGGATTCAAAAATGATCCCATAATTGTTTTCTGCACCCTCGAGAACATCGGACACGATATCCATATTGCTAAAATCATAAATTTGTGCGGCGGCCATCTTGGATTTGAAAAATGATCACCAAATCGTTCTCTGCACCCTCGAAAACCTCAGGTACGATATCCATATTGCTGAAATCATAATTTTGTGCGGCGGCCATCTTGGATTTGAAAAATGTTCACATAAACGTTCTCAGCACCCTCGAAAACCTCTGATACGATACCCATAATGTAGGTATTATACTTTTGAGCGGCAGCCATCTTGGATTTGTAAAATGATCACTTAATCGTTCTTTGCACCCTCGAGAACCTTGGATACGAAACCCATAATGTAGTTATGTAGATATCTTGTTACGGCGGCCATCTTGGATTTCAAAAATGATCACAAAATCGTTCTGTCCAATCTCGAGAACCTCGGATACGATACCCATATTTTTGTGATCATAATCTTGCACGGCAGCCATCTTGGATATGAAAAATGATCAGAAAATCGTTCTCAGCACCCGCGAGAACCTCGGATACAATATCAATATGGCTGAAAACATTATTGTTTGCGTCAGCCCTCTTGGATTACAAAAATGATCACAGAATTTTTCTCTGCACCCTCGAGAACCTCGGATACGATATCCATATTGCTAAAATCATACTTTTGTGCGGCAGCCATCTTGGATTTGAAAAATGATCACCAAATCGTTCTCTGCCATCTTGGTTTTGAAAAATGTTCACAAGAACGTTCTCAGCACCCTCGAGAACCACTGATACGATACCCATAATGTAGTTATAATACTTTTGAGCGTCGGCCATCTTGGATTTGTAAAATGATCAAAAAATCGTTCTGTCCGCTCTCGAGAACCTCGGATACGATACCCATATTTTTGTGATCATAATCTTGCACGGCGGCCATCTTGGATATGAAATATGATCAAAAAATCATTCTCAGCACCCGCGAGAACCTCGGATACGATACCCAAATGTTTGTGATCATAATCTTGCACGGCGGCCATCTCGGATTTCAAAAATGATCACAAAATCGTTCTCAGCACCCGCGAGAACCTCGGATACGATATCAATATGGCTGAAAACATTATTGTTTGCGTCAGCCCTCTTGGATTACAAAAATGATCACAGAATTGTTCTCTGCACCCTCGAGAACCTCGGACACGATATCCATATTGCTAAAAATCATACTTTTGTGCGGCAGCCATCTTGGATTTGAAAAATTATCACCAAATCGTTCTCTGCCATCTTGGATTTGAAAAGTGTTCACAATTACGTTCTCAGCACCCTCGAGAACCTCTGATACGATACCCATAATGTAGTTATAGTACTTTTGAGCGTCGGCCATCTTGGATTTGTAAAATGATCAAAAAATCGTTCTGTTCACTCTCGAGAACCTCGGATACGATACCCATATTTTTGTGATCATAATCTTGCACGATGGCCATCTTGGATATGAAAAATGATCAGAAAATCGTTCTCAGCACCCGCGAGAACCTCGGATACGATACCCAAATTTTTGTGATCATAATCTTGTACGGCGGCCATCTTGGATTTGAAAAATGATCACATAATCGTATTCAGCACCCTCGAGAACCTCGGATACGATACCCATAATGTAGTTATCATACTTTTGAGCGGCGGCCATCTTGGATTTTAAAACTGATCACAAAATCGTTCTCTGCACCCTCAAGAACCTCGGATACGATACCCATAATGTAGTTATCATAATTTTGAACGGCGGCCATCTCGGATTCAAAAATGATCCCAAAATCATTCTCTGCACCCTCGAGAATCTCGGACACGATATCCATATTGCTGAAATCATAAATTTGTGCGGCGTAATATAGTTATCTTGGATTTGAAAAATGTTCACAAAAACATTCTCAGCACCCTCGAGAACCTCTGATACGATACCCATAATGTAGTTATAATAATTTTGAGCGGCGGCCATCTTGGATTTCAAAAATGATCACAAAATCGTTCTGTCGACTCTCGAGAACCTCGGATACGATACCCATATTTTTGTGATCATAATCTTGCACGGCGGCCATCTTGGATATGAAAAATGATCACAAAATCGTTCTCTGCACCCTCGAGAACCTCGGATACGATACCCATATTGCTTAAAACATAATTGTTTGCGGCAGCCCTCTTGGATTTTAAAAATTA
Source organism: Leptidea sinapis (assembly GCF_905404315.1). Taxonomy (NCBI): domain Eukaryota; kingdom Metazoa; phylum Arthropoda; class Insecta; order Lepidoptera; family Pieridae; genus Leptidea; species Leptidea sinapis. The sequence goes on along the minus strand of NC_066305.1, from coordinate 9,313,248 downwards.
TCACAGAATTGTTCTCTACACCCTCGAGAACCTCGGACACGATATCCATATTGTTGTCATCAAAATTTTGCGCGGCGGCCATCTTGGAATTTGTAAAATGATCACCAAATTGTTCTCTGCACCCTCGAGAACCTCAGGTACGATATCCATATTGCTGAAATCATAATTTTGTGCGGCGGCCATCTTGGATTTGAAAAATGATCACAAAATCGTTCTCAGCACCCTCGAGAACCTTGGATACGATACCCATAGTGTAGTTATCATAATTTTGAGCGGCGGCCATCTTGCATTTCAAAAATGATCACAAAATCGTTTTGTGCACTCTCGAGAACCTCGGATACGATACCCATATTGCTGAAAACATAATTGATTGCGGCAGCCTTCTAGGATTTCAAAAATGATCACAGAATTGTTCTCTACACCCTCGAGAACCTCGGACACGATATCCATATTGTTGTCATCAAATTTTGCGCGGCGGCCATCTTCGAATTCAAAAATGATCCCGAAATCTATCTCAGCACCCTCGAGATACTCGGATACGATACCGATATTTTTGTGATCATAATCTTGCACGGCGGCCATCTTGGATATGAAAAATGATTAGAAAATCGTTCTCAGCACCCGCGAGAACCTCTGATACGATACCCATAATGTAGTTATCATAATTTTGAACGGCGGCCATCTCGGATTCAAAAATGATCCCAAAATTGTTTTCTGCACCTTCGAGAACCTCGGACACGATATCAATATTGCTGAAAACATAATTATTTGTGGCAGCCCTCTAGGATTTCAAAATTTATCACAGAATTGTTCTCTGCACCCTGGAGAACCTCGGACACGATATCCATATTTCTAAAATCATACTTTTGTGCGGCAGCCATCGTGGATTTGAAAAATGATCACCAAATCGTTCTCTGCCATCTTGGATTTGAATAATGTTCACAAAAACGTTCTCAGCAACCTCGAGAACCTCTGATACGATACCCATAATGTACTTATAATACTTTTGAGCGTCGGCCATCTTGGATTTGTAAAATGATCAAAAAATCGTTCTGTCCACTCTCGAGAACCTCGGATACGATACCCATATTTTTGTGATCATAATCTTGCACGGCGGCCATCTTCGATATGAAAAATTATCAGAAAATCGTTCTCAGCACCCGCGAGAACCTCGGATACGATACCCAAATTTTTGTGATCATAATCTTGTACGGCGGCCATCTTGGATTTGAAAAATGATCACATAATCGTATTCAGCACCTCCGAGAACCTCGGATACGATACCCATAATGTAGTTATGATACTTTTGAGCGGCGGCCATCTTGGATTTTAAAACTGATCACAAAATCGTTCTCTGCACCCTTGAGAACCTCTGATACGATACCCATAATGTAGTTATAATAATTTTGAACGGCGGCCATCTCGGATTTTTAAAATGATCCCAAAATTGTTTTCTGCACCCTCGAGAACCTCGGACACGATATCCATATTGTTGTCATCAAATTTTGCGCGGCGGTCATCTTCGAATTCAAAAATGATCCCAAAATCATTCTCTGCACCCTCGAGAATCTCGGACACGATATCCATATTGCTGAAATCATAATTTTGTGCGGCGGCCATCTTGGATTTGAAAAATGATCACAAAATCGGTCTCAGCACCCTCGAGAACCTCGGATACGATACCCATAATGTAGTTATCATTATTTTGAGCGGCGGCCATCTCGGATTTAAAAATGATCCCAAAATTGTTTTCTGCACCCTCGAGAACCTCGGACACGATATCCATATTGCTAAAATCATAAATTTGTGCGGCGGCCATCTTAGATTTGAAAAATGATCACCAAATCGTTCTCTGCACCCTCGAGAACCTCAGGTACGATATCCATATTGCTGAAATCATAATTTTGTGCGGCGGCCATCTTGGATTTGAAAAATGTTCACAAAATCGTTCTGTCCAATCTCGAGAACCTCGGATACGATACCCATATTTTTTTGATCATAATCTTGCACGGCGGCCATCTTGGATATGAAAAATGATTAGAAAATCGTTCTCAGCACCCGCGAGAACCTCGGATACGATACCCAAATTTTTGTGATCATAATCTTGTACGGCGGCCATCTTGGATATAAAAAATGATCAGAAAATCGTTCTCAGCACCCGCGAGAACCTCGGATACGATATCAATATGGCTGAAAACATTATTGTTTGCGTCAGCCCTCTTGGATTACAAAAATGATCACAGAATTTTTCTCTGCACCCTCGAGAACCTCGGACACGATATCCATATTGCTAAAATCATACTTTTGTGCGGCAGCCATCTTGGATTTGAAAAAAGATCACCAAATCGTTCTCTGCCATCTTGGATTTGAAATATGTTCACAAAAACGTTCTCAGCACCCTCGAGAACCTCTGATACGATACCCATAATGTAGTTATAATACATTTGAGCGTAGGCCATCTTGGATTTGTAAAATGATCAAAAAATCGTTCTGTCCACTCTCGAGAACCTCAGATACGATACCCATATTTTTGTAATCATAATCTTGCACGGCGGCCATCTTGGATATGAAAAATGATCAGAAAATCGTTCTCAGCACCCGCGAGAACCTCGGATACGATACCCAAATTTTTGTGATCATAATCTTGTACGGCGGCCATCTTGGATTTGAAAAATGATCACATAATCGTATTCAGCACCCTCGAGAACCTCGGATACGATACCCATAATGTAGTTATCATACTTTTGAGCGGCGGCCATCTTGGATTTTAAAACTGATCACAAAATCGTTCTCTGCACCCTCGAGAACCTCTGATACTATACCCATAATGTAGTTATCATAATTTTGAATGGCGGCCATCTCGGATTCAAAAATGATCACCAAATCGTTCTCTGCACCCTCGAGAACCTCAGGCACGATATCCATATTGCTGAAATCATAATTTTGTGCGGCGGCCATCTTGGATTTGAAAAATGATCACAAAATCGTTCTCAGCACCCTCGAGAACCATGGATACGATACCCATAATGTAATTATCATAATTTTGAGCGGCGGCCATCTTGCCTTTCAAAAATGATCACAAAATCGTATTCAGCACCCTCGAGAACCTCGAGTACGATACCCATATTGCTGAAAACATAATTGATTGCGGCAGCCTTCTAGGATTTCAAAAATGATCACAGAATTGTTCTCTACACCCTCGAGAACCTCGGACACGATATCCATATTGTTGTCATCAAATTTTGCGCGGCGGTCATCTTCGAATTCAAAAATGATCCCAAAATCATTCTCTGCACCCTCGAGAATCTCGGACACGATATCCATATTGCTGAAATCATAATTTTGTGCGGCGGCCATCTTGGATTTGAAAAATGATCACAAAATCATTCTCAGCACCCTCGAGAACCTCGGTTACGATACCCATAATGTAGTTATAATACTACTGAGCGGCAGCCATCTTGGATTTGTAAAATGATCACTTAATCGTTCTCAGCACCCTCGAGAACCTCGGATACGATACCCATAATGTAGATACATAATTTTGAGCGGCGGCCATCTTGGATTTTAAAACTGATCACAAAATCGTTCTCTGCACCCTCAAGAACCTCGGATACGATACCCATAATGTAGTTATCATAATTTTGAACGGCGGCCATCTCGGATTCAAAAATGATCCCAAAATCATTCTCTGCACCCTCGAGAATCTCGGACACGATATCCATATTGCTGAAATCATAAATTTGTGCGGCGTAATATAGTTATCTTGGATTTGAAAAATGTTCACAAAAACGTTCTCAGCACCCTCGAGAACCTCTGATACGATACCCATAATGTAGTTATAATAATTTTGAGCGGCGGCCATCTTGGATTTCAAAAATGATCACAAAATCGTTCTGTCGACTCTCGAGAACCTCGGATACGATACCCATATTTTTGTGATCATAATCTTGCACGGCGGCCATCTTGGATATGAAAAATGATCACAAAATCGTTCTCTGCACCCTCGAGAACCTCGGATACGATACCCATATTGCTTAAAACATAATTGTTTGCGGCAGCCCTCTTGGATTTTATAAATTATCACAGAATTGTTCTCTACACCCTCGAGAACCTCGGACACGATATCCATATTGTTGTCATCAAAATTTTGCGCGGCGGCCATCTTGGAATTCAAAAATGATCACCAAATTGTTCTCTGCACCCTCGAGAACCTCAGGTACGATATCCATATTGCTGAAATCATAATTTTGTGCGGCGGCCATCTTGGATTTGAAAAATGATCACAAAATCGTTCTCAGCACCCTCGAGAACCTTGGATACGATACCCATAGTGTAGTTATCATAATTTTGAGCGGCGGCCATCTTGCATTTCAAAAATGATCACAAAATCGTTTTGTGCACTCTCGAGAACCTCGGATACGATACCCATATTGCTGAAAACATAATTGATTGCGGCAGCCTTCTAGGATTTCAAAAATGATCACAGAATTGTTCTCTACACCCTCGAGAACCTCGGACACGATATCCATATTGTTGTCATCAAATTTTGCGCGGCGGCCATCTTCGAATTCAAAAATGATCCCGAAATCTATCTCAGCACCCTCGAGATACTCGGATACGATACCGATATTTTTGTGATCATAATCTTGCACGGCGGCCATCTTGGATATGAAAAATGATTAGAAAATCGTTCTCAGCACCCGCGAGAACCTCTGATACGATACCCATAATGTAGTTATCATAATTTTGAACGGCGGCCATCTCGGATTCAAAAATGATCCCAAAATTGTTTTCTGCACCTTCGAGAACCTCGGACACGATATCAATATTGCTGAAAACATAATTATTTGTGGCAGCCCTCTAGGATTTCAAAATTTATCACAGAATTGTTCTCTGCACCCTGGAGAACCTCGGACACGATATCCATATTTCTAAAATCATACTTTTGTGCGGCAGCCATCGTGGATTTGAAAAATGATCACCAAATCGTTCTCTGCCATCTTGGATTTGAATAATGTTCACAAAAACGTTCTCAGCAACCTCGAGAACCTCTGATACGATACCCATAATGTACTTATAATACTTTTGAGCGTCGGCCATCTTGGATTTGTAAAATGATCAAAAAATCGTTCTGTCCACTCTCGAGAACCTCGGATACGATACCCATATTTTTGTGATCATAATCTTGCACGGCGGCCATCTTCGATATGAAAAATTATCAGAAAATCGTTCTCAGCACCCGCGAGAACCTCGGATACGATACCCAAATTTTTGTGATCATAATCTTGTACGGCGGCCATCTTGGATTTGAAAAATGATCACATAATCGTATTCAGCACCTCCGAGAACCTCGGATACGATACCCATAATGTAGTTATGATACTTTTGAGCGGCGGCCATCTTGGATTTTAAAACTGATCACAAAATCGTTCTCTGCACCCTTGAGAACCTCTGATACGATACCCATAATGTAGTTATAATAATTTTGAACGGCGGCCATCTCGGATTTTTAAAATGATCCCAAAATTGTTTTCTGCACCCTCGAGAACCTCGGACACGATATCCATATTGTTGTCATCAAATTTTGCGCGGCGGTCATCTTCGAATTCAAAAATGATCCCAAAATCATTCTCTGCACCCTCGAGAATCTCGGACACGATATCCATATTGCTGAAATCATAATTTTGTGCGGCGGCCATCTTGGATTTGAAAAATGATCACAAAATCGTTCTCAGCACCCTCGAGAACCTCGGATACGATACCCATAATGTAGTTATCATTATTTTGAGCGGCGGCCATCTCGGATTTAAAAATGATCCCAAAATTGTTTTCTGCACCCTCGAGAACCTCGGACACGATATCCATATTGCTAAAATCATAAATTTGTGCGGCGGTCATCTTAGATTTGAAAAATGATCACCAAATCGTTCTCTGCACCCTCGAGAACCTCAGGTACGATATCCATATTGCTGAAATCATAATTTTGTGCGGCGGCCATCTTGGATTTGAAAAATGTTCACAAAATCGTTCTGTCCAATCTCGAGAACCTCGGATACGATACCCATATTTTTTTGATCATAATCTTGCACGGCGGCCATCTTGGATATGAAAAATGATTAGAAAATCGTTCTCAGCACCCGCGAGAACCTCGGATACGATACCCAAATTTTTGTGATCATAATCTTGTACGGCGGCCATCTTGGATATAAAAAATGATCAGAAAATCGTTCTCAGCACCCGCGAGAACCTCGGATACGATATCAATATGGCTGAAAACATTATTGTTTGCGTCAGCCCTCTTGGATTACAAAAATGATCACAGAATTTTTCTCTGCACCCTCGAGAACCTCGGACACGATATCCATATTGCTAAAATCATACTTTTGTGAGGCAGCCATCTTGGATTTGAAAAAAGATCACCAAATCGTTCTCTGCCATCTTGGATTTGAAATATGTTCACAAAAACGTTCTCAGCACCCTCGAGAACCTCTGATACGATACCCATAATGTAGTTATAATACATTTGAGCGTAGGCCATCTTGGATTTGTAAAATGATCAAAAAATCGTTCTGTCCACTCTCGAGAACCTCAGATACGATACCCATATTTTTGTAATCATAATCTTGCACGGCGGCCATCTTGGATATGAAAAATGATCAGAAAATCGTTCTCAGCACCCGCGAGAACCTCGGATACGATACCCAAATTTTTGTGATCATAATCTTGTACGGCGGCCATCTTGGATTTGAAAAATGATCACATAATCGTATTCAGCACCCTCGAGAACCTCGGATACGATACCCATAATGTAGTTATCATACTTTTGAGCGGCGGCCATCTTGGATTTTAAAACTGATCACAAAATCGTTCTCTGCACCCTCGAGAACCTCTGATACTATACCCATAATGTAGTTATCATAATTTTGAATGGCGGCCATCTCGGATTCAAAAATGATCACCAAATCGTTCTCTGCACCCTCGAGAACCTCAGGCACGATATCCATATTGCTGAAATCATAATTTTGTGCGGCGGCCATCTTGGATTTGAAAAATGATCACAAAATCGTTCTCAGCACCCTCGAGAACCATGGATACGATACCCATAATGTAATTATCATAATTTTGAGCGGCGGCCATCTTGCCTTTCAAAAATGATCACAAAATCGTTTTGTGCACTCTCGAGAACCTCGAGTACGATACCCATATTGCTGAAAACATAATTGATTGCGGCAGCCTTCTAGGATTTCAAAAATGATCACAGAATTGTTCTCTACACCCTCGAGAACCTCGGACACGATATCCATATTGTTGTCATCAAATTTTGCGCGGCGGTCATCTTCGAATTCAAAAATGATCCCAAAATCATTCTCTGCACCCTCGAGAATCTCGGACACGATATCCATATTGCTGAAATCATAATTTTGTGCGGCGGCCATCTTGGATTTGAAAAATGATCACAAAATCATTCTCAGCACCCTCGAGAACCTCGGTTACGATACCCATAATGTAGTTATAATACTACTGAGCGGCAGCCATCTTGGATTTGTAAAATGATCACTTAATCGTTCTCAGCACCCTCGAGAACCTCGGATACGATACCCATAATGTAGATACATAATTTTGAGCGGCGGCCATCACGGATTTAAAAATGATTCCAAAATTGTTTTCTGCACCCTCGAGAACCTCGGACACGATATCCATATTGCTAAAATCATAAATTTGTGCGGCGGCCATCTTGGATTTGAAAAATGTTCACATAAACGTTCTCAGCACCCTCGAAAACCTCTGATGCGATACCCATAATGTAGTTATAATACTTTTGAGCGTCAGCCATCTTGGATTTGTAAAATGATCACTTAATCGTTCTTTGCACCCTCGAGAACCTCGGATACGATACCCATAATGTAGTTATGTAGTTATCTTGTTACGGCGGACATCTTGGATTTCAAAAATGATCACAAAATCGTTCTGTCCAATCTCGAGAACCTCGGATACGATACCCATATTTTTGTGATCATAATCTTGCACGGCGGCCATCTTGGATATGAAAAATGATCAGAAAATCGTTCTCAGCACCCGCGAGAACCTCGGATACGATATCAATATGGCTGAAAACATTATTGTTGGCGTCAGCCCTCTTGGATTACAAAAATGATCACAGAATTGTTCTCTGCACCCTCAAGAACCTCGGACACGATATCCATATTGCTTAAATCATACTTTTGTGCGGCAGCCATCTTGGATTTGAAAAATGATCACCAAATCGTTTTTTGCCATCTTGGATTTGAAAAATGTTCACAAAAACGTTCTCAGCACCCTCGAGAACCTCTGATACGATACCCATAATGTAGGTATAATACTTTTGAGCGTCGGCCATCTTGGATTTGTAAAATGCTCAAAAAATCGTTCTATCCACTCTCGAGAACCGCGGATACGATACCCATATTTTTGTGATCATAATCTTGCACGGCGGCCATCTTGGATATGAAAAATGATCAGAAAATCGTTCTCAGCAACCGCGAGAACCTCGGATACGATACCCATATTGCTTAAAACATAATTGTTTGCGGCAGCCCTCTTGGATTTTAAAAATAATCACAGAATTGTTCTCTATACCCTCGAGAACCTCGGACACGATATCCATATTGTTGTCATCAAAATTTTGCGCGGTGGCCATCTTCGAATTCAAAAATGATCCCAAAATCATTCTCTGCACCCTCGAGAATCTCGGACACGATATCCATATTGCTAAAATCATTATTTTGTGCGGCGGCCATCTTGGATTTGAAAAATGATCACAAAATCGTTCTCAGCACCCTCGAGAAACTCGGATACGATACCCATAATGTAATTATCATAATTTTGAGCGGCGGCCATCTTGCCTTTCAAAAATGATCACAAAATCGTTTTGTGCACTCTCGAGAACCTCGGATACGATACCCATATTGCTGAAAACATAATTGATTGCGGTAGCCTTCTAGGATTTCAAAAATGATCACAGAATTGTTCTCTACACCCTCGAGAACCTCGGACACGATATCCATATTGTTGTTATCAAATTTTGCGCGGCGGCCATCATGGAATTCAAAAATGATCCCAAAATCATTCTCTGCACCCTCGAGAATCTCGGACACGATATCCATATTGCTGAAATCATAATTTTGTGCGGCGGCCATCTTGGATTTGAAAAATGATCACAAAATCGTTCTCAGCACCCTCGAGAACCTCGGTTACGATACCCATAATGTAGTTATCATGCTTTTGAGGGGCGGCCATCTTGGATTTGAAAAATCATCCCAAAATGTTCTCTGCACCCTCTAGAATCTCTGATACGATACCCATAATGTAGTTATCATAATTTTGAGCAGCGGCCTTCTCGGATTTAAAAATGATCCCAAAATTGTTTTTTGCACCCTCGAGAACCTCAGACATGATATCCATATTGCTGAAAAGATTATTGTATGCGGCAGCCCTCTTGGATTTCAAAAATTATCACAGATTTGTTCTCTCCACCCTTGAGAACCTCAGACACGATATTCATATTGCTAAAATCATAATTTTGTGCAGCGGCCATCTTGGATTTGAAAAATTATCACCAAATCGTTCTCAGCACTCTCGAGAACCTCGGATACGATACCCATATTTTTGTGATCATAATCTTGCACGGCGGCCATCTTGGATTTGAAAAATGATCACAAAATCGTTCTGTGCACTCTCGAGAACCTCGGATACGATACCCATATTTTGTGATCATAATCTTGCACGACGGCCATCTTGGATATGAAAAATGACCAGAAAATCGTTCTCAGCACCCTCGAGAACCTCGGATACGATACCCATATTTTTGTGATCATAATATTGTACGGCGGCCATCTTGGATTTGAAAATGATCACGAAATCGTATTCAGCACCCTCGAGAACCTCTGATTCGATACCCATAATGTAGTTATCATAATTTTGAGCGGCGGCAATCTTGGATTTAAAAATGATCCCAAAATTGTTTTCTGCACCCTCGAGAACCTCGGACACGATATCAATATTGCTGAAAACATTATTATTTGCGGCAGCCCTCTTGGATTTCAAAAATGATCACAGAATTGTTCTCTGCACCCTCGAGAATCTCGGACACGATATCCATATTGCTAAAATCATAAATTTGTGCGGCGGCCATCTTGGACTTGAAAGATGATCACCAAGTCGTTCTCTGCACCCTCGAGAACCTCAGGTACGATATCCATATTGCTGAAATCATAATTTTGTGCGGCGGCCATCTTGGATTTGAAAAATGATCAAAATATCGTTCTCAGCACCCTCGAGAACCTCGGATACGATACCCATAATGTAGATACATAATTTTGAGCGGCGGCCATCTCGGATTTAAAAATGATCCCAAAATTGTTTTCTGCACCCTCGAGAACCTCGGACACGATATCCATATTGCTAAAATCATAAATTTGTGCGGCGGCCATCTTGGATTTGAAAAATGTTCACATAAACGTTCTCAGCACCCTCGAAAACCTCTGATACGATACCCATAATGTAGTTATAATACTTTTGAGCGGCAGCCATCTTGGAATTGTAAAATGATCACTTAATCGTTCTTTGCACCCTCGAGAACCTCGGATACGAAACCCATAATGTAGTTATGTAGTTTTCTTGTTACGGCGGACATCTTAGATTTCAAAAATGATCACAAAATCGTTCTGTCCAATCTCGAGAACCTCGGATACGATACCCATATTTTTGTGATCATAATCTTGCACGGCGGCCATCTTGGATATGAACAATGATCAGAAAATCGTTCTCAGCACCCGCGAGAACCTCGGATACGATATCAATATGGCTGAAAACATTATTGTTTGCGTCAGCCCTCTTGGATTACAAAAATGATCACAGAATTGTTCTCTGCACCCTCGAGAACATCGGACACGATATCCATATTGCTAAAATCATACTTTTGTGCGGCAGCCATCTTGGATTTGAAAAATGATCACCAAATCGTTTTTTGCCATCTTGGATTTGAAAAATGTTCACAAAAACGTTCTCAGCACCCTCGAGAACCTCTGATACGAAACCCATAATGTAGGTATAATACTTTTGAGCGTCGGCCATCTTGGATTTGTAAAATGCTCAAAAAATCGTTCTGTCCACTCTCGAGAACCTCGGATACGATACCCATATTTTTGTAATCATAATCTTGCACGGCGGCCATCTTGGATATGAAAAATGATCAGAAAATCGTTCTCAGCACCCGCGAGAACCTCGGATACGATACCCAAATTTTTGTGATCATAATCTTGTACGGCGGCCATCTTGGATTTGTAAAATGATCACATAATCGTATTCAGCACCCTCGAGAACCTCGGATACGATACCCATAATGTAGTTATCATACTTTTGAGCGGCGGCCATCTTGGATTTTAAAACTGATCACAAAATCGTTCTCTGCACCCTCGAGAACCTCTGATACGATTCCCATAATGTAGTTATCATAATTTTGAACGGCGGCCATCTCGGATTCAAAAATGATCCCAAAATCATTCTCTGCACCCTCGAGAATCTCGGACACGATATCCATATTCCTGAAATCATAATTTTGTGCGGCGGCCATCTTGGATTTGAAAAATGATCACTAAATCGTTCTTTGCACCCTCGAGAATCTCGGATATGATACCCATATAGTAGTTATCATAATTTTAAGCGACGGCCATCTTGGATTTCAAAAATGATCACAAAATCGTTTTGTGCACTCTCGAGAACCTCGGATACGATACCCATATTACTTAAAACATAATTGTTTGCGGCAGCCCTCTTGGATTTTAAAAATTATCACAGAATTGTTCTCTATACCCTCGAGAACCTCGGACACGATATCCATATTGTTGTCATCAAAATTTTGCGCGGCGGCCATCTTCGAATTCAAAAATTATCCCAAAATCATTCTCTGCAACCTCGAGAACCTCGGACACGATATCCATATTGTTGTCATCAAAATTTTGCGCGGCGGCCATCTTCGAATTCAAAAATTATCCCAAAATCATTCTCTGCAACCTCGAGAATCTCGGACACGATATCCATATTGCTAAAATCATTATTTTGTGCAGCGGCCATCATGGATTTGAAAAATGATCACAAAATCGTTCTCTGCACACTCGAGAATCTTGGACACGATATCCATATTGCTGAAGTCATAATTTTGTGCGGAGGCCATCTTGAGTTTCAAAAATGATCACAGAATTGTTCTCTACACCCAAGAGAACCTCGGACACGATATCCATATTGTTGTCATCAAAATTTTGCGCAGCGGCCATCTTGGAATTCAAAAATGATCACCAAATCGTTCTCTGCACCCTCGAGAACCTCAGGTACGATATCCATATTGCTGAAATCATAATTTTCTGCGGCGGCCATCTTGGATTTGAAAAATGATCACTTAATCGTTCTCAGCATTCTCGAGAACCTTGGATACGATACCCATAATGTAGTTATCATAATTTTGAGCGGCGGCCATCTTGCATTTCAAAAATGATCACAAAATCGTTTTGTGCACTCTCGAGAACCTCGGATACGATACCCATATTGCTGAAAACATAATTGATTGCGGCAGCCTTCTAGGATTTCAAAAATGATCACAGAATTGTTCTCTACACCCTCGAGAACCTCGGACACGATATCCATATTGTTGTCATCAAATTTTGCGCGGCGGCCATCTTCGAATTCAAAAATGATCCCAAAATCATTCTCTGCACCCTCGAGAATCTCGGACACGATATCCATATTGCTGAAATCATAATTTTGTGCGGCGGCCATATTCGATTTGAAAAATTTTCACATAAACGTTCTCAGCACCCTTGAGAACCTCTGATACGATACCCATAATGTAGTTAAAATACTTTTGAGCGGCAGCCATCTTGGATTTGTAAAATGATCACTTAATCGTTCTTTGCACCCTCAAGAACCTCGGATACGAAACCCATAATGCAGTTATGTAGTTATCTTGTTACGGCGGCCATCTTGGATTTCAAAAATGATCACAAAATCGTTCTGTCCAATCTCGAGAACCTCGGATACGATACCCATATTTTTGTGATCATAATCTTGCACGGCGGCCATCTTGGATATGAAAAATCATTCTCAGCACACGCGAGAACCTCGGATACGATATCAATATGGCTGAAAACATTATTGTTTGCGTCAGCCCTCTTGGATTACAAAAATGATCACAGAATTGTTCTCTGCACCCTCGAGAACCTCGGACACGATATCAATATTGCTAAAATCATACTTTTGTGCGGCAGCCATCTTGGATTTGAAAAATGATCACCAAATCGTTCTCTGCCATCTTGGATTTGAAAAATGTTCACAAAACGTTCTCAGCACCCTCGAGAACCTCTGATACGATACCCATAATGTAGTTATAATACTTTTGAGCGTCGGCCATCTTGGATTTGTAAAATGCTCAAAAAATCGTTCTGTCCACTCTCGAGAACCTCGGATACGATACCCATATTTTTGTGATCATAATCTTGCACGGCGGCCATCTTGGATATGAAAAATGATCAGAAAATCGTTCTCAGCACCCGCGAGAACCTCGGATACGATATCCAAATTTTTGTGATCATAATCTTGTACGGCGGCCATCTTGGATTTGAAAAATGATCTCATTATCGTATTCAGCATCCTCGACAACATCGGATACGATACCCATAATGTAGTTATCATACTTTTGAGCGGCGGCCATCTTGGATTTTAAAACTGATCACAAAATCGTTCTCTGCACCCTCGATAACCTCTGATACGATACCCATAATGTAGTTATCATAATTTTGAACGGCGGCCATCTCGGATTCAAAAATGATCCCAAAATCATTCTCTGCACCCTCGAGAATCTCGGACACGATATCCATATTGCTGAAATCATAATTTTGTGCGGCGTAATGTAGTTATCTTGGATTTGAAAAATGTTCACAAAAACGTTCTCAGCACCCTCGAGAACCTCTGATACGATACCCATAATGTAGTTATCATAATTTTGAGCGGCGGCCATCTTGGATTTCAAAAATGATCACAAAATCGTTCTGTCGACTCTCGAGAACTATGGGTATCGGATACGATACCCATATTTTTGTGATCATAATTTTGCACGGCGGCCATCTTGGATATGAAAAATGATCAGAAAATCGTTCTCTGCACCCTCGAGAACCTCGGATATGATACCCATAAAGTAGTTATCATAATTTTGAGCGACGGCCATCTTGGATTTTAAAACTGATCACAAAATCGTTCTCTGCACCCTCGAGACCTCTGATACGATACCCATAATGTAGTTATCATAATTTTGAGCGGCGGCAATCTCGGATTTAAAAATGATCCCAAAATTGTTTTCTGCACCCTCGAGAACCTCGGACACGATATCAATATTGCTGAAAATATTATTGTTTGCGGCAGCCCTCTTGGATTTCAAAAATGATCACAGACTTGTTCTCTGCACCCTCGAGAACCTCGGACACGATATGAGTATTGCTAAAATCATACTTTTGTGCGGCGGCCATCTTGGATTTGAAAAATGGTCACCAAATCGTTCTCTGCACCCTCGAGTACCTCAGGTACGATATCCATATTCCTGAAATCATAATTTTGTGCGGCGGCCATCTTGGATTTGAAAAATGATCACTTAATCGTTCTCTGCACCCTCGAGAACCTCGGATATGATACCCATAAAGTAGTTATCATAATTTTGAGCGACGGCCATCTTGGATTTCACAAATGATCACAAAATCGTTTTGTGCACTCTCGAGAACCTCGGTTACGATACCCATATTGCTTAAAACATAATTGTTTGCGGCAACCCTCTTGGATTTTAAAAATTATCACAGAATTGTTCTCTATACCCTCGAGAACCTCGGACACGATATCCATATTGTTGTCATCAAAATTTTGCGCGGCGGCCATCTTCGAATTCAAAAATGATCCCAAAATCATTCTCTGCACCCTCGAGAATCTCGGACACGATATCCATATTGCTAAAATCATTATTTTGTGCAGCGGCCATCTTGTATTTGAAAAATGATCACCAAATCGTTCTCTGCACACTCGAGAATCTTGGACACGATATCCATATTGTTGTCATCAAAATTTTGCGCGGCAGCCATCTTAGAATTCAAAAATGATCATCAAATCGTTCTCTGCACCCTTGAGAACCTCAGGTACGATATCCATATTGCTGAAATCATAATTTTGAGCGGCGGCCATCTTGCATTTCAAAAATGATCACAAAATCGTTTTGTGCACTCTCGAGAACCTCGGATACGATACCCATATTGCTGAAAACATAATTGATTGCGGCAGCCTTCTAGGATTTCAAAAATGATCACAGAATTGTTCTCTACACCCTCGAGAACCTCGGACACGATATCCATATTGTTGTCATCAAATTTTGCGGGGCGGCCATCTTCGAATTCAAAAATGATCCCAAAATCATTCTCTGCACCCTCGAGAATCTCGGACACGATATCCATATTGCTGAAATCATAATTTTGTGGGGCGACCATCTTGGATTTGAAAAATGATCACAAAATCGTTCTCAGCACCCTCGAGAACCTCGGTTACGATACCCATAATGTAGTTATCATGCTTTTGAGGGGCGGCCATCTTGGATTTGAAAAATCATCCCAAAATGTTCTCTGCACCCTCTAGAACCTCTAATACGATACCCATAATGTAGTTATCATAATTTTGAGCGGCGGCCTTCTCGGATTTAAAAATGATCCCAAAATTGTTTTTTGCACTCTCGAGAACCTCTGATACGATACCCATGATGTAGTTATCATAATTTTGAGCGGCGGCCATCTCGGATTTAAAAATGATCCCAAAATTGTTTTCTGCACCCTCGAGAACCTCAGACACGATATCCATATTGCTGAAAACATTATTGTTTGCGGCAGCCCTCTTGGATTTCAAAAATGATCATAGAATTGTTCTCTGCACCCTCGAGAACCTCGGACACGATATCCATAATGCTAAAATCATAATTTTGTGCGGCAGCCATCTTGGATTTTAAAAATGATCACAAAGTCGTTATCAGCACCATCGAGAACCTCTGATACGATACCCATAATGTAGTTATCATAATTTTGAGCGGCGGCCATCTTGGATTTGAAAAATGATCACAAAATCGTTCTCTGCACCCTCGAGAACCTCGGATACGATACCCAAAATGTAGTTATCATAATTTTGAGCGGCGGCCATCTTGGATTTCAAAAATGATCACAGAATTGTTCTCTGCACCCTCGAGAACCTCGGACACGATACCCATAATGTAGTTATCATAATTTTGAGCGGCGGCCATCTTGGATTTCAAAAATGATCACAAAATCGTTCTGTGCACTCTCGAGAACCTCGGATACGATACCCATATTGCTGAAAACATAATTGTTTGCGGCAGCCCTCTTGGATTTCAAAAATGATCACAGAATTGTTCTCAGCACCCGCGAGAACCTCGGATACGATACGCAAATTTTTGTGATCATAATTTTGTACGGCGGCCATCTTGGATTTGAAAAATGATCACATAATCGTTCTCTGCACCCTCGAGAACCTCGGATACGATACCCATAATGTAGTTATCATACTTTTGAGCGGCGGCCATCTTGGATTTCAAAACTGATCACAAAATCGTTCTCTGCACCCTCGAGAACCTCTGATACGATACCCATAATGTAGTTATCATAATTTTGAGCGGCGGCCATCTCGGATTCAAAAATGATCACAAAATCATTCTCTGCACCCTCGAGAATCTCGGACACGATATCCATATTGCTAAAATCATAATTTTGTGTGGCGGCCATCTTGGATTTGAAAAATGTTCACAAAAACGTTCTCAGCACCCTCGAGAACCTCTGATACGATACCCATAATGAAGTTATCATAATTTTGAGCGGCGGCCATCTTGGATTTCAAAAATGATCACAAAATCGTTCTGTCCACTCTCGAGAACCTCGGATACGACACCCATATTTTTGTGATCATAATCTTGCACGGCGGCCATCTTGGATATGAAAAATGATCAGAAAATCGTTCTCAGCACCCTCGAGAACCTCGGATACGATACCCAAATTTTTGTGATCATAATCTTGTAACGCGGGCATCTTGGATTTGAAAAATGATCACATAATCGTATTCAGCACCCTCGAGAACCTCGGATACGATACCCATAATGTAGTTATCATACTTTTGAGCGGCGGCTATCTTGAGTTTCAAAAATGATCACAGAATTGTTCTCTACACCCTCGAGAACCTCGGACACGATATCCATATTGTTGTCATCAAAATTTTTCGCGGCGGCCATCTTAGAATTCAAAAATGATCACCAAATCGTTCTCTGCACCCTCGAGAACCTCAGGTACGATATCCATATTGCTGAAATCATAATTTTGTGCGGCGGCTATCTTGGATTTGAAAAATGATCACAAAATCGTTCTCAGCACCCTCGAGAACCTTGGATACGATACCCATAATGTAGTTATCATGCTTTTGAGGGGCGGCCATCTTGGATTTGAAAAATCATCCCAAAATGTTCTCTGCACCCTCTAGAACCTCTGATACGATACACATAATGTAGTTATCATAATTTTGAGCGGCGGCCTTCTCGGATTTAAAAATGATCCCAAAATTGTTTTTGCACCCTCGAGAACCTCAGACATGATATCCATATTGCTGAAAAGATAATTGTTTGCTGCAGCCCTCTTGAATTTAAAAAATTATCACAGATTTGTTCTCTACACCCTCGAGAACCTCGGACACGATATCCATATTGCTAAAATCATTATTTTGTGCAGCGGCCATCTTGGATTTGAAAAATTATCACCAAATCGTTCTCTGCACACTCGAGAATCTCGGACACGATATCGATTTTGCTGAAGTCATAATTTTGTGCGGCGGCCATCTTTTTTTTTTTGATTTCAGAATATTTATTATCTCAAAAGAATACAAATTCACTTACTTAGATACTTAAACTAACATGATACATATATTGAGCGGCAAATCGTTATATACTATACACAATTTAAGACGTTATAATTAAAGTTACAATAATTACACAGAGTTACAATAAATACTAATTAGGTAGATACATTAATAACGAAATAGGTGGGTAACGTATAAAATAAATGGTTACAGTAATGAATAAAACACCTACACTATTTTATTATTTATTATAATGACAGCTATGAGGGTATTTGTTTATTAAGGTCTCGTTCATGGTCATAGCCGGAAGCGGTCTAATAAAATAAGTTATGAGAAATCCTTCAAAATGTGGTGTTTTAACGTTTTTTTAAAAACATTTAATGATTGTAATTCTTTAATATCTTTTGGGAGGTTGTTATACAATTTTGCCCCTTCGTACATTATATTTCTTGTTCCATATTTTGTTCTAGGTTTTATTAAGCAAATATTGAGGGCTTGCCTTGTTAGAATTTTTTGAATGTTTATGCTTTTTGTGAATGTAATTTGTGTATGTAAATCCTTAGTTAAAATTTTTCTTATGAGAATACATGTGTTATATTTATATATTTGATTTAAATTCATTAATTTTGTTTCCCGATATATTTGAACAGTAGGAGTTAGGTAGTTGTATCGAAACAAAGTTTTAATAATTTTATTTTGACTTATTTGTAAGCTTTTTAAGTTAGTTTTTTCCGCCGTTCCCCAAATTTCTACTAAATATTCTATATGTGGCTTTATCATGGAATTATATATTAAATACCTCACCTTTTTTGGGAGGCATCGGGCCATTCCACGAAGTGCTCCTGTTAGGGATGTAAGTTTGCTCCGTACACTTTCTATATGCGGTTTCCACTTTAATTGAGGATCAAGAATTAATCCCAAGTATTTCTCTTTGTTAACATTGTTAATAACTTGACTGTTTATAGTCAATGGGTTGTAATGACCAATTTCTTTATTTTTTGCAGCGAATATAATATAATTTGTTTTGCTTGTATTTATGGTTAGTAAATTTGTTTGCAACCATTCATGTAGAAGATCAAGGTCATGTTGTGCTTTTTTTACTATGGTATTTATTGATTGACCCGTGTAGAATAAACTTGTGTCATCAGCGTATAATGTTATATCTCCTTGTAAACCGATTTCATGAATATCATTTATGTAAATTAAAAATAATAACGGTCCAATAATTGAACCTTGTGGAACGCCATAAGTTACTAATTGGGGACTGCTCTGGGTATCTCCTAATTTCGTTATTTGGTATCGATTTGAGAGGTATGACTGAAAGATTTCATAGGCCGATCCAGTTATTCCTATGGATTTTAATTTAGTTAAAAGTTTTTCATGGCTAACAGTGTCAAACGCCTTTTTTAAATCGATGAATATACCAAGAATTATATGTTTCTGATCTATGCTGAGTTTTAATGATGTAATTAAATCCATTGCCGCAGTAAGAGTATTTGATTTAGGACGGAAACCATATTGTTTTTTAAATAAGAAATTTTTAGATGAAAGGTACTCGTTTAAACGATTATGTAAAATTCTTTCAAATATTTTTGATAATATAGGTAGTACTGATATTGGTCTGTAGTTGTTCGGATTGGTTTTACTTCCTGCCTTATGTAATGGACTCACTTTGGCTATTTTTAAAGAATCGGGGAAATGGCCGTCAGTAAAGCACTTATTTATACAATGAGTGAGACTTTCTACTATTAAAGATTTAACGCATTTTATGGTTTTAGTTGTAATTTTGTCTATACCAGAACTTGTGTTTGAGTCCAAATTATTTATTATTTTTTCTACCTCGTTTACAGTGGCAAGTTTCAGTTTATGTAGGGCTGAGTCATTTTGTAAAGTATTATCAGCCGTTAAAATCTTTTGAGTTGTATGATATTTTTGAGGAATTTGGCCAGCTAGTTCAGCTCCAATATTAGAAAAAAATATATTAAAATATTCGCAAATATCTTTACTTTCTGTAATTTGGCCTGAAGGAGTATCTAGTTTTGCAGGTGTTATTAGGTTTTTTTTATTTTATTATGTGCTAAATTATTTATAAGTTGCCACATTTTTAATGGATTTTTCTCACACTTATTGAAAGCGTCATAGTAGTACTGATTTTTCGTAGTTTGTATAGCAACATGTACCGAGCTCCTTTCCTGCAAGAAATTTTGTTTTAGTTCTTTGTCTTCAGGAGAACGCTTTAATTGATGCCAGAGAATATTTCTTTTGTTTATAGAAGCAATCAAATCCTTGTTAATCCAATCTTTCTGGGGTTGATTTTGAACTTTAATTTTCGTTGCCTTGTTTTGTGATATTGCTTTTAATAGAGTAGACTCTAATAAGTTAAAGTCTTTATACAGATTAGTCTCAGTCATGTCTTTTAATGTGAAAAATAATTGTTTATAATTAACGGCTTCATACTGTACTCGTTTATTTGCTTCAGGTTTGACTCTCTTTACTTCTAGATAAATTTTTTTGTGATCTGAAAAAGAACTTTCGATGAGAGCCATATGGAAAGTGTTATTTTTTAAGCTGGTACACACATGATCTAACAACGTTGCAGTGGTTTCTGTTTTGCGTGTGCAGTGATCTTTGTCAATTTTATTCAATACTCTCATACCATTTTCCTTTAGTACTATCTTATATTCTTTGATGGAGTTTTCTTTACTGAGTAGATTTAGATTTAGGTCTCCAAAAACTAATGCTCTTCTTCTTCGCGAAAGTTGGTTACTATACGTCTCCAAAAACTTTTTCACATTTGAGGAAGGTTGTTTATATATGACCCCAATGTCTAGAGAGAGATTTTTCAAATGAATCCATAGAAAGTGGTTGAAGTCTTCACATTCATCATCTAGAAATTCCTGTTTTAAATTTTTGTGCACGTATATTGACACACCACCTCCTACAGTTGTAGTTCTATGGTTATAGTAATGATTGTAACCTGGTAAGTTAAGTCTCTGAGCGTCTAGTTCATTTTTAATCCATGTCTCAGTTATAATGACAACATTCAATGTTGCTTTAAAACTTTCTATGATACATCTAAGTTCATCGTGTTGACCAGGCTTTACTAAGCTTCGAGCGTTTGCGTATAGAAATTTTAATGTTTTGTTTGTGATTGTGACGTCGGCATAATTATTAGTTATTTCGTATGTATTGATATCTCGATCTGTTGATTCTTGGTCTTTATTTAGTTTTTTGATGCTTGTTTAATAATTTTTGGATTTCCTTTGATATATTTAATAGTTAGGTGCTCTTCACCATTCTCCTGTCGTATTTTGAGTTTATTTTTAAGTTCTGTTAAGTATTTTATCTGTTGCGGAGTTTGATCGGAATAGATTCGGACTCCTTCTAAGTTGATAGAGTTTTTGTTACGTAGTATTAATTTAGCCGTTTCTTCTGATGTAAAACATACTTTTAACGGTCGTCCTTTTTTATTATTATATTTTCCAAGACGTAGGATTTTCTTGACATTTGGTAAATAATCAGGGCAAATACATTTTAAGATTTCGTCTACCTTAGAACTATCGACCTCTTGTCTTGCTTCCCGGCTTTCCAGACGCTGTTCGGGGATACCAAATATTACTACATTTTTACTTCGCTCTACACGTTCTTGAATTTCCGTTATTACATCGTTATAAGAACTTACTACTGGAGATTGCAATTGTAAGTTTGTTTGAAAGCACGTCTTTATTTCTGAGATTTCAGTTTGTAGTTCAGAAATTTTTTCTTCGTTGAGCTTTACTGTATTTTTTAATGTTACCATTTCCGATTTTAATTTGTTATTTTCAGTGAGTAGGTGTTCTGTTGTGGTTTTGATGTCCTGTAACTGTTCTCGGATGGAGGTAGTATTCTCACTTATTGTAGTGATACTCTCGTTATGACGTCTGCTAGATTCTTTTAGTATATCTAGAACTTCTTTCTTAAATGTGTTGAGTTGGCTAAAAAAGTCATTATCAGGTGCTTTTCTTTTTCGCAATGAGACATTTCTTGATACCGGTTCAGCTACGTCTAATAGAAGCTTAGACAGATCAGGTTGGGAACTGCTGTTATTTCCCGTTGATATCATCTTCTCTGATAACTTTTTAGTAGGAGAATTAGAGACACTCATTTTTTTTTGATAAGTTTTTTATCGCCCCGCTTATCACCCCGCTAAGTACTTAATACGCACCTTTATAATCTCTCAGGTAGATGCGTCGGTGCCAGATTTTAACTGCGTTTCTTTTACTCTAATGGTTGATTAATAAGCACTTTAGGTAGCACAACGAAACACGGTTATTGCAGTACGCACTCGAAATTAAGTTCTTTAGTTAGGATGTTTGAGATAAAAGTAAAATTATTTTATAACACTATAATAATATATACACGTCCTGTCACAACGACTGCCTGCAGTAAAACTCTTGGATTTGAAAAATGATCACAAAATCGTTCTCAGCACCCTCGAGAACCTCGGTTACGATACCCATAATGTAGTTATCATGCTATTGAGGAGCGGCCATTTTGGATTTGAAAAATGATCCCAAAATCGTTCTCCGCACCCTCGAGAACCTCTGATACGATACCCATAATGAAGTTATCATAATTTTGAGCGGCGGCCATCTCGGATTTAAAAATGATGCCAAAATTGTTCTCTGCACCCTCGAGAACCTCAGACACGATATCCATATTGCTGAAAACATTATTGTTTGCGGCAGCCCTCTTGGATTTCAAAAATGTTCATAGAATTGTTCTCTGCACCCTCGAGAACCTCGGACACGATATCCATATTGCTAAAATCATAATTTTGTGCGGCAGCCATCTTGGATTTGAAAAATGATCACAAAGTCGTTCTCAGCACCATCGAGAACCTCTGATACGATACCCATAATGTAGTTATCATAATTTTGACCGGCGGCCATCTTGGATTTGAAAAATGATCACAAAATCGTTCTCTGCACCCTCGAGAACCTCGGATACGATACCCAAAATGTAGTTATCATAATTTTGAGCGGCGGCCATCTTGGATTTCAAAAATGATCACAAAATCGTTCTGTGCACTCTCGAGAACCTCGGATACGATACCCATATTGCTGAAAACATAATTGTTTGCGGCAGCCCTCTTGGATTTCAAAAATGATCACAGAATTGTTCTCTGCACCCTCGAGAACCTCGGACACGATATCCATATTGTTGTCATCAAAATTTTGCGCGGCGGCCATCTTAGAATTCAAAAATGATCCAAAAATCATTCTCTGCACCCTCGAGAATCTCGGACATGATATCCATATTGCTGAAATCATAAGTTTGTGCGGCGGCCATCTTGGATTTGAAATATGTTCACAAAAACGTTCTGTCCACTCTCGAGAACCTCGGATACGATACCCATATTTTTGTGATCATAATCTTGCACGGCGGCCATCTTGGATATGAAAAATGATCAGAAAATCGTTCTCAGCACCCGCGAGAACCTCGGATACGATACGCAAATTTTTGTGATCATAATTTTGTACGGCGGCCATCTTGGATTTGAAAAATGATCACATAATCGTTCTCTGCACCCTCGAGAACCTCGGATACGATACCCATAATGTAGTTATCATACTTTTGAGCGGCGGCCATCTTGGATTTTAAAACTGATCACAAAATCGTTCTCTGCACCCTCGAGAACCTCTGATACGATACCCATAATGTAGTTATCATAATTTTGAGTGGCGGCCATCTCGGATTCAAAAATGATCCCAAAATCATTCTCTGCACCCTCGAGAATCTCGGACACGATATCCATATTGCTTAAATCATAATTTTGTGTGGCGGCCATCTTGGATTTGAAAAATGTTCACAAAAACGTTCTCAGCACCCTCGAGAACCTCTGATACGATACCCATAATGAAGTTATCATAATTTTGAGCGGCGGCCATCTTGGATTTCAAAAATGATCACAAAATCGTTCTGTCCACTCTCGAGAACCTCGGATACGATACCCATATTTTTGTGATCATAATCTTGCACGGCGGCCATCTTGGATATGAAAAGTGATCAGAAAATCGTTCTCAGCACCCGCGAGAACCTCGGATACGATACCCAAATTTTTGTGATCATAATCTTGTACGGCGGGCATCTTGCATTTGAAAAATGATCACATAATCGTATTCAGCACCCTCGAGAACCTCGGATACGATACCCATAATGTAGTTATCATACTTTTGAGCGGCGGCCATCTTGGATTTTAAAACTGATCACAAAATCGTTCTCTCCAACCTCGAGAACCTCTGATACGATACCCATAATGTAGTTATCATAATTTTGAGCGGCGGCCATCTCAGGTTTAAAAATGATCCCAAAATTGTTTTCTGCACCCTCGAGAACCTCGGACACGATATCAATATTGCTGAAAACATTATTGTTTGCGGCAGCCCTCTTGGATTTCAAAAATGATCACAGACTTGTTCTCTGCACCCTCGAGAACCTCGGACACGATATCCATATTGTTGTCATCAAAATTTTGCGCGGCGGCCATCTTCGAATTAAAAAATGATCCCAAAATCATTCTCTGCACCCTCGAGAACCTCAGGTACGATATCCATATTGCTGAAATCATAATTTTGTGCGGCGGCCATCTTGGATTTGAAAAATGATCACAAAATCGTTCTCAGCACCCTCGAGAAACTTGGATACGATACCCATAATGTAGTTATCATACTTTTGAGCGGCGGCCATCTTGGATTTGAATAAATCATCACAAAATCGTTCTCTGCACCCTCGAGAACATCGGATATGATACCCATAATGTAGTTATCATACTTTTGAGCGGCGGCCATCTTGGATTTTAAAACTGATCACAAAATCGTTCTCTCCAACCTCGAGAACCTCTGATACGATACCCATAATGTAGTTATCATAATTTTGAGCGGCGGCCATCTCAGGTTTAAAAATGATCCCAAAATTGTTTTCTGCACCCTCGAGAACCTCGGACACGATATCAATATTGCTGAAAACATTATTGTTTGCGGCAGCCCTTTTGGATTTGAAAAATGATCACAGACTTGTTCTCTGCACCCTCGAGAACCTCGGACACGATATCCATATTGTTGTCATCAAAATTTTGCGCGGCGGCCATCTTCGAATTAAAAAATGATCCCAAAATCATTCTCTGCACCCTCGAGAACCTCAGGTACGATATCCATATTGCTGAAATCATAATTTTGTGCGGCGGCCATCTTGGATTTCAAAAATGATCACAAAATCGTTTTGTGCACTCTCGAGAACCTCGGATACGATATCCATATTGCTGAAATCATAATTTTGTGCGGCAGCCCTCTTGGAATTCAAAAATTATCACAGAATTGTTCTCTACACCCTCGAGAACCTCGGACACGATATCCATATTGTTGTCATCAAAATTTTGCGCGGCGGCCATCTTCGAATTAAAAAATGATCCCAAAATCATTCTCTGCACCCTCGAGAACCTCAGGTACGATATCCATATTGCTGAAATCATAATTTTGTGCGGCGGCCATCTTGGATTTGAAAAATGATCACAAAATCGTTCTCAGCACCCTCGAGAACCTTGGATACGATACCCATAATGTAGTTATCATACTTTTAGCGGCGGCCATCTTGGATTTGAAAAATCATCACAAAATCGTTCTCTGCACCCTCGAGAACCTCGGATATGATACCCATAATGTAGTTATCATAATTTTGAGCGGAGGCCATCTTGGATTTCAAAAATGATCACAAAATCGTTTTGTGCACTCTCGAGAACCTCGGATACGATACCCATATTGCTGAAAACATAATTGTTTGCGGCAGCCTTCTTGGATTTCAAAAATGATCACAGAATTGTTCTCTACACCCTCGAGAACCTCGGACACGATATCCATATTGTTGTCATCAAAATTTTGCCCGGCGGCCATCTTCGAATTCAAAAATGATCCCAAAATCATTCTCTGCACCCTCGAGAATATCGGACACGATGTTCATATTGCTGAAATCATAATTTTGTGCGGCAGCCATCTTGGATTTGAAAAATGATCACAAAATCGTTCTCAGCACCCTCGAGAACCTCGGTTAGGATACCCATAATGTAGTTATCATGCTTTTGAGGGGCGGCCATCTTGGATTTGAAAAATCATCCCAAAATCGTTCTCTGCACCCTCGAGAACCTCTTATACGATTTCCCATAATGTAGTTAATATTAATAATTTTGAGCGGCGGCCTTCTCGGATTTAAAAATGATCCCAAAATTGTTTTTTGCACCCTCGAGAACCTCAGACATGATATCCATATTGCTGAAAAGATTATTGTTTGCGGCAGCCCTCTTGGATTTCAAAAATTATCACAGATTTGTTCTCTACACCCTCGAGAACCTCGGACACGATATCCATATTGCTAAAATCATTATTTTGAGCGGCAGCCATCTTGCATTTCAAAAATGATCACAAAATCGTTTTGTGCACTCTCGAGAACCTCGGATACGATACCCATATTGCTGAAAACATAATTGATTGCGGCAGCCTTCTTGGATTTCAAAAATGATCACAGAATTGTTCTCTACACCCTCGAGAACCTCGGACACGATATCCATATTGTTGTCATCAAATTTTGCGCGGCGGCCATCTTCGAATTCAAAAATGATCCCAAAATCATTCTCTGCACCCTCGAGAATCTCGGACACGATATCCATATTGCTGAAATCATAATTTTGTGGGGCAGCCATCTTGGATTTGAAAAATGATCACAAAATCGTTCTCAGCACCCTCGAGAACCTCGGTTACGATACCCATAATGTAGTTATCATGCTTTTGAGGGGCGGCCATCTTGGATTTGAAAAATAATCCCAAAATGTTCTCTGCACCCTCTAGAACCTCTGATACGATACCCATAATGTAGTTATCATAATTTTGAGCGGCGGCCTTCTCGGATTTAAAAATGATCCCAAAATTGTTTTTTGCACCCTCGAGAACCTCAGACATGATATCCATATTGCTGAAAAGATTATTGTTTGCTGCAGCCCTCTTGGATTTCAAAAATTATCACAGATTTGTTCTCTACACCCTCGAGAACCTCGGACACGATATCCATATTGCTAAAATAATTATTTTGTGCAGCGGCCATCTTGTTTTTGAAAAATTATCACCAAATCGTTCTCTGCACACTCGAGAATCTCGGACACGATATCGATTTTGCTGA